>NC_056731.1:1038774990-1038827490 GCF_019279795.1 Protopterus annectens | reverse complement strand
CATCACGGTTTTCGACCCAGCCACAGCACATCTACAGCCCTATTATCCTTTACAGACACTGTGAACAAGGCCAGAGATGCAGGATCCTATACAGCCTCAGTATTTCTTGACCTCTCTAAGACCTTTGACATGGTCTCTCACCCCCTACTACTGAACATATTGTCTAGTGTAGGCTTCTGACATAACACAGAAATGGTTTCAGAGCTACCTTGAGGATTGTAAACAAGAAGGGGAATGGTCCAACAAACTCTTACCCTTTCTCCACAACCCTATAGAGTCCCTCAAGGTTCCATTCTCGGACCCCTACTCTTCAATATTTTCACTAACAATCTTCACACTTCCTCCTACCCTGGAACCCTCATTCAATAAGCTGATAATTCCACCATAATCTGTACCACTCAATCACTACTAGAACTGCTTTCAAAAACTCAGCAGTCCTTTTACTGCAGTTGAAGCCTTGTTAAAAATGCAAAACTTTTTCATAATCCAAGGAGGACTAAACTAGTACTCCTTCACTCCAAACGCACCTCCCCATCACCAAACATTTCAACATCTTTGCATCTGACAACACTATCATAGAAATAGTGCAGGAAACCAAACTTCTAGGAGGAGTCATTGACAACAAACTTTCCTTCAACTCCCATATACAGCAAAATATAAAGAAAACTCATCAAAACCTGGGACTCTTATATAGAAACTAACATTTCTTAACTACAATTGCCAAAGCTACCCTAGCAAAAACCCTTCTACTTCCTTCCTTCTTTATTGTGCCCTGTCCTAATTAACTTCAAACTTCTACTCTAAGCAACATAGAACAGTGTTACAACAAAGTTTCAAAGTTTGCCACAAATGTTAAATATTGCACACACCAGTGTGAACCACTACTAGAATTAAACTGGCTTGAACTTCACAAAGAACTTGCTTTCTTTCAGTTATCGACTTTGCACAACCTTATTTTCATACCCTCTGCCTGCCCTGTACTAGCCAGCCTAGTCACACCTTACACACCAGATAGATCCCTACAATCAGAAGACAAAAAATATCTTTTAGATATCTCAAAACTCACAAAAAAAGGCCACTCTCAGTATTCATATTCTGTCTCTAAACTATGGAACTCACTACCTCTAGCTAACAGGTCTATGCCTGGCCTAACCCACTTTAAAGTCTCTTTAAAAAATCATCTGACAAATACATGGCTCTGCTCATGTATAAATCCAGCCTAATACTCTGCTCTTCCTCTTCTTCCACACTAGCTCCATCCTCTTCTTCTTCTGTCACATCTCACTCATTCACAGTCTGCAAGATCCTAAGTCTCTCCTAACTCCAACTTTGTTTCTATAACATATCATTAAGCTACTGCTCAGTCTGTAATGCATGTATTCTTCTTAACTCCTTTACTATTTTTTCTCCATCACTAACTCTTCAACTATTATTTTTCTAGCTTAAACCATTTTATTTTGCATGTACTATAACAGCCGATGTAATAAATTGTACTACCTACATACTATATTTATATGCTTTATCTACTCATATATGTTGTTAGAATGACTAAAAAAGTCTACAATGATATAACTCTATAGACTTGTCCAGATGTGTGGCATATCTTGTAACCTAGATTACGTTCAATCAGTTTATTTTTGTATATTATTCCTCGTGTCACTTGTATTATTTGTGGACTATACTGTTTGTATTGTACTGTATGTGGAGCTTTTCTCTCTGGGCCTCCACTGAAAACAGGTTCTGTAGACCCAGTCGGATCACCCTGGTAAACAAATGTCAAATAAATAAAATAAATAAATAAACAAATAAATATCTAGATAGATACAGATATGTGTTGCTCAGCATAGATTGACATTTACTTAAACTGGCCTCTGTATTGGTGACACGTTGATCAACAAATACAAATGGTCCACAAATGCTCAAAGTCAACAGTTCTTGATTGTGCAATTTCAGAGTAAGTCTTCAGAGCATGCAGTGTAGCATGTCAGCATGTTTTTGTCAATTAAGTGTGTCAACATTTATAATATCAGCGTATGCATGGATCAACTAGTAGTAATTCAGCTGTACACACACACACATATATATATATATATATATATATATATATATATATATATATATAAATACTAACAACGATGATTTCAAGCAGGTGTAAAAATAATGAAAAAGAATAACTAAAGAAGGTCAGAGGAATTTATGAAACGGCCAAGGACCTTTTCCGATGATGTGGTATTTTTTGATTCAGAGACATATTAGTTGCAATTTAGAAAGAACACATTATCAGATAGTTTGCATATCTCTGAATCACAGTAACTAGTGCAATGTGCAGCTCATTGCTAATCTGCATGCTCTGGTACTTAACTCATTAGCAGCTATGTGGTGTGGAATGTCCCACCTCTAGCAGCCTATACACGTCTTGAATTCCAGAGCATTTTCTGAAATATAATCTTAAAAAGCATAAGAACAAAGAAATGCAAACATATTGTGAATGATAAAAGCTATAAAAACTGGACAGATAGCAATGTTATCAGTAGGAAGTATTATTTCTAGTGACATTCATAATAGTTTCCATGAATATTATAACATATTATAATGCACACAAATCCTAGACTATATTTTTTCCTAGACTTTCTCAAATCAATTTTCATATCTTGAAATCTATGCAACCTAGACATATATAGTTAGAACATTTTTGTTAAACAAACATAAGTTTTCACTTGATAGGAAATTCTTTTGTAAATGTATGTTTATTGAGATATTTAAGGGAATATGAAAACAGATATTTAATGGTATAATTAACAATACAAATTATACTGGTTATCTCTCCAGATATGCAACTTACAGTTCAAATATCAAACAGTTTTCTTCAACAAAATCTGTGGTTTCACTTAATTTCATGCAACAGTTTGTAAGTCACTTGTTATTGGAAGTAGTAAACATATATGGAAATATTGCTTATTTTCATAATTACAAAAAAAAATAACAATATTTTCAGTATAGTGTGAAATAAACCAGTATTTTCAGAAAACTATCCTCTCCTGTCTCTCATTGTATGCCTTACTAAAATGGTCATCTCTCAGTTATGAAGATAAGAAGACAAATATGAATATATGAATAATAAGTGTCAAACAAATATTTTCTCCACTGCAGGCTATCCTAGGCTAGCAGTGTTACTGCTGTTTTGTTAACAACTCCATACCCTTTCTAATAGTGTCTGTTATTAGCTGGTAAGTCACTTAGTTAAAGAAGACAGACCTAAAAAATGTTCTGGAGGCAATTAGGAAAAATTAGGAGGTATGAGTGTGACTTGGAAGAATTCAAAAAGGATGTTATAGGCTTGAGTGAGTTAACTGCTGTTCATGTAAGCACTAGCATCCCTCCCCACATTCATTCTTCCAAACACACATTACACACACACACACACACACACACACACACACACACACACACACACACACACATGCACAACAAGCAGACACACATACACACAAACACACATCTCAGTCCCCGTACCTGTCCCTGACCTGGCTGCCCTCCCACATTTAATTTTTTCCCACCCCAGATCCCCATACTACTTGAAATGCAGTTAAAGCATGAGGGTGTAGAGTACTCACTGATGACTATTGTTTCCCTTCACCCTGATCTCCATAATAGATTAAATGCCATTATGACATTACTGTGGCTTCTCTAGTGGCTAGTTCCCCCAATCTCTGATCCTCATACTGCTGTGATCCTCATACTGCTGTAAATGCTTGTATGGCATCATTGTATAGAGTAATCACATGTGTCGATTGGTTCCAGCCCCCATCCCTGCATTACTTCCTGCTCAATGCCTCAACATGGTGAGGTCACCTGTGGTGATCTACACAGATGAACAATTTCTTGAATCACTCAGCTTGTCGATGTCTTCTTGGAGGTGGTTTTGTGTGAGAAAGCACATGGCTAAGTAACATTGTCTATTTATTTATTTGCTGTATTTTTTATTTCTGCTTTTTTTCTTTTTATATACTCACTGATGTGAAAAGTAATGCATTTGTTTTTCCCTCATCATTGTTACTTCAGTTAATTGAGCATTTAGGTGTGTCTATCTTTCTGAAGGTCACAAGTTTATCTCTGTTCATATAGATAGATAATAAGATAGATATAGCTATTGATATATATATATATATAGATATAGATATAGACTAGATATCATATAGATAGAGAGAGAGAGAGTGATATGTGCATATTTATTTTTTGCTAAATATGGTAGAGCACTGTTTGCAAATGATTAGTTTCTGTCTAAGGCAAGAAATAAAGAACACTTGTTATAGGACGTCATGCAAATAGTATTACAGTAAAGATGTACTGCAAGAAAGGAAAACAGTTTTACAAATATGTACATACAAAAAAAAATTTAAAAAGTTACTATGAAATATGTAAACCGACATGATGGAATGTGAATAAAGTTATAAGCAATATATCCAAAGATGTGTAGATATATCCAAAGATGTATAGCATTACAGAAAAAAGTGGGAAAAGGTGTGGAACAGATTGCAAGAGTTTTTAGACCTTAAATGGACAAGCTGAGCTCAGTAGCAAGTTTTGAAGGAGGGGTCCAGTGTTTTCATGACTCCTTAGATTGTAAGATCTATTTTGGCATAAGAGCAATGTGGCTAATTGGAACTGTGTTTGGTCATTTAGTAGTTGGAATAGCTGAGATTCTAGTAAGATGTTGAACCCAACAAGCTACATAGCGTTATCAAGGATTGTACAGTAGTTTTCATGAGATTGGGAGATGGTGATGAAATGATGAATGTTTCTGGAGATTGACTGAATCACTTATTTGTCCCTGCTATATGTACAGGTTCAGTGGAAGACTGCATTCTACTTAGGAAAAACAAGATGCCTTATCCTATGGAATTCTGAGTGGCATGGGAAAGAAAGGGGGGGACTTTTTCAGCCATTAGCATGATTATCTTTTTTAGGTACTGAGTAGGTACTGACTAATGTTCATAGGGTCATATGAAATACATGGTAATTGAAGCTAATAACCATTTATTTCTTTTTGCAAGAACCCCTCAGACTGAATCTCCTCTCCTGAGCAGTGCCAAGGCAGTCAAGGTAAGGGGTGAATTTTTCAATATCCATCCAGTTGTGCAGCTCCCATTTTAAGGAAGACAATGTATCACATTTGTTAATTTGCAGTGGGAGTCTATTCCAGGTATGAAGCAGGTGCTGTATAATGACTTTTTGTGTTCACCTTGCTTCTGTATCAGCTAGTGAAGGTTTAGGTCCTTAATTCTGGTATTTCTAAGACTATTTGATATGTGGAGGTACAAAAGATCCATCACATCTGGATTACTAATCATGTTGAAGGCAAGGGACATTTCTCCTACCAGGAGTTTATAAGGTACTGAATACAAATATAGTGCCTCCAGTCGTTTCTGGTAGCATAGGGTTTTCAAGCCAGTGATCTTCTTAGTTAGGAATTTTTGGAATGTTTTTAGGTGCTTGTGTCCAGGGAGGTATATCACAAAGGAGGCATTGTATTCAATAACTGGTTAATCAATGCTTACTATACAGGATAATGTCCTCTTTGCATTTTGATGATATTCTCTTAGCAATCAGCTATGTTAGGTAGAAGGACTTCAGGAGTCTGTTATTGGATGATAGTCAAAACAAAATGTGTTATCAACTCAAGTTCCAAGTTGTCTAAAAACAATCTTATTTTGGAGTGGGATATTGTTTATGTCATATGATGGGTTGGTAGGTGGTAGTTTATCAAATGTGGCAATATTACACTTTTTAGCATTTAATTTCAGTCCATTTTACAGACCAATTTTTACAAGATTAATTTCCTGTCAGAGTATGGGTGTCAAGAGGTTGACTTGAAAATGAACCCCAGATTACAATTGTGCACAGACTTGCTTAGCCAGAAGTCTTAGGTTGTGGTTTGGAGACTGGAAAACTAAATGCCAAACAAAAAGGGTCCTATCTTGGAGCACTGTAAGACACCACTCTTTACCTTCATACTCTGTGATAAGGAGACTGCTACCATCCCCATGTGAGTTCTGTTCTTTAGCCAATTTGCTATTATTCTTATTACACAGGGGTCTGTTTTGTAATGAGCTGATCTTACTAAATATGTTAACATTGGGTATTATTTTAGAGACCATGGCCAGGTTGAGGAATGTCATGTGGACATCATAACCAGTATCAACAGCATGTGTTACTTTTTCAAAGAAGTTAGCCAGATTCATTAGATAGGCTCTACCCTTGCCAAAGTCAAACTGTTGGAGTCTAGCCTAATGAGATTTTTAATGACATAATTAATAATGCCCCCCATTCCAAACTGGTATGGTCAGATTACTCTAGCTGAGACAAAGGGAAAGGGTTTCCTTATTTATGAAAGGATACTTGCATAAAATTGGGGTTCCAAACATAAGTAAACATCCAGAATTTAAAAGAAGCAGAGGGAGACACCAAAGAATATTCCAGAAAACCTGCAATGAACCTCTAAAACCTCACATTCACATTAAACCATGTTCAGTGTTTTAAATGCAACTTCTTCAGTAACAGCCTTCACAGTGCATTCTGTACCATATATAAACTTCCTTTGACCTCACCAAAACATTGCATCTTGCAAACGTGAATAAGACTCAATGATTTAAAATAAATAAATGTTTAAACAGCAATAATCAAAATACATTTGCAACTAACAATGAAACTGTTAAAAAGTTATATAATATTAATTTCTGAAATATATCAATTTAGAAAGAAAACCTCCTTTTGAAAATAACTGTGCACATCAATGCATCGTAGCATTCAAAACATTTAAAAATATATTGACATCTAGTGGACAATGCTGTAAAATACACACACAGCTCCATTTTCAGCAGGGCTTATATGTTAATAATCAATTCTTGTTCTTTAATTGTCAGCTGTTTTCCATCTGTCCTATTTATCAATAATACCATATGTCCCTGAAACTATAAATGCTGCAGTTTTATGAAGACAAGTCTATATGGACCACTAATCTCTTTACATTTCTGTATTGCAGAATTTAAATTTGTGCAGAGTTTTTCCTGTGTTGAAGGTAGGCAATGAACATAATGCTAAATATGTTATACTTTCATTTCTGCGGTTAACAAACATATTGGTTTTATAAATCTTAGATGCCTTAGCTGAGGTTACTCTTTACTGTTAATAATCAGTTTGCAGAATGAACAGTATCTACATGACATGCATCCCACTACATTTACCATCCATGGTGACCTGTATACTAACACTTCTAATCTGTTTGTCTTATCCATCTCAGCTTTAGTCTTTATTATTTCCCCTCATTTATAACCTCCGTCTGTAAACTTGTTTGTTAACTCTGCTGATAGGTCATGCTATTCATGTTCCTTTGAACATAGGCTTTTCAATCTCATAAATTTCTACTTGGATATATTCTGGATCATGCACCCTAGATGACAGCTGGTAGCATTCAAAAGGCATGTTTACTAACTAGCTTTCTGTATATTTTCATATTGACAGTAGCATCCTGTTTTGAGATGGCAACATCTAAAAAGAAAATGTGATGCCTAACCAAATGAATCTAGCTGAGGCAATAGTTACTCTGTACTACAGTTCAACTGACACTTGGACAATTGTTTGGGAAACAGGAAATGTATGCCTGGTTTGGCACCTGTTTCTAATGCATACAGGTAGTCTGTAAATGGTTCATCTTCCAAGTCCCTGCTTACACTTATCAAGGTATCAGAACTTCTTAGAGATTAGGGGTGCCTAGTTAGGCTTAAGTAATCACATTAATGTATTATTATGTGTTTGAACTAAGGTTGTTCCTTAATGATTTGTATATGTAGGAGCTATGTAGTTCCCTAAGCATAGCTTTTTCAAACATTTGCACTGTCCTTTGGGGTGGTGGTTGAAATTAGAGGTTTTTTTTACCTAAATCCTGCCTTTTGTCTTACTTACACTTGGAAAGCAAAAATTAAAAAAATCTAAATTAAATTTCCTGCAAAGAATTCTTGGCATCTTTAACAGATTGATATCCTGTTATAGTGGTTGCTGGGACATAATTTTGACCTTTATTAAGCAATTTTATTTCATCATCAGTAAGTGAAAAAGAAGAATATTGTGTACAAGATAGTTTTATTCTTCACCACCCTATGCATTTATTTCACTATTATCTATGGAATCTGATTTTATGTCCATTCCTTTTGGCATGTTTCCAACTCCCTCTTCTAGATTTTCTAAAGGTGTGATTCTTAGTGCAGCTTTATTTTTCTTAGATTGTGCAAAACATTACATTCTGTCTTAGTTTCACCTGCAGGTGATGTTTCATCCATTGTATAGTTAATATGAAGAAACAGAACAACTTGACATGCAAAACCCCGAGGAATATCCATTTCTCGGGGTTTTGCATGTCAAGTTGTTCAGACTGCCAACCTACATGACAGGTCATTTATGTTTGTAACCCATTTTCCTCCTGGGTCTAAGCTCAGGTTAAATAGTGGCTCTGCCAGGGCTTGTGTAGTACTGTTTATCAGACAGATATAGTAGCAGGTCCTATGGAGAAAATTTTTTGTCCTGGAGAGCACTTTTAGTGCATGATCTTTAGTGATGATGGGTGGTCTGAGAGCTTCAGAGCTATGTGGACTTTGGAAAGGCATCTCCAGGGAGCTGTTGGCACTGAATTTGTTTGCTTGTATGTTGAAAATGCCTACCATGTCATAGTAGGTGGTGCCATTTTTGATTAAGTAAGAAGCAATTGCTGGGTGTTATTTCATAGTTTCCTAACATGGCTAAAAACAGCACTTGTAGTTGTTTTTATCTTCAAATGTTAGCCTAAGTTCATGGGATGCCTTTGTAATCCTAATAGCACTTTTAAAGTATTTTAGTCAAATTTATGATGCTATCCTTGAATTGGAAGTCCTTTGATTTGAATTATACTTTAAGGGTTTTTATAAATATATATTTATATGGTAGAACACTGGGGTGGCTTTTTTAAAACTTCACATAATATTTTGATCTGGTATTTGCTGTCATTTCTATGTATTTATCCAAGTGAGCAAAGATCTCCTTTGTGAAGTTATCTGCTGTATCAATGTATGAGGTTATTCTGGAATACGTGAAATTTTAAACTTTCAAATAGAATTTTATGAGATTTGTAGATATGAAATTCTTCAATTCAGAGATATTAGTATCCTCAAGTGTAATGTTATTAACAGTAAAGGTCATTAGTTTATGATCAGTCTTAACCAATGAAGCAGATATCAGGGGAATAGGACATGAAGAAGCAATATTCATAAGGACCAGTTAAAGAGTAATATATTCTCTAGGGGGGTTATTAACACTATTGTTCCAGGAGCTTTTTTATGGATTCTAAAAACTTGATATACCCTTCACTTGAGATATTGGCATTTTAGTGTATTGATGGATAATAAAAATCATTAAAAGTAATGGCATTTTTGCTTATAGGGAGTTCATTGATTACATTTAGTGGCCTTATGTGATTATCAGTGGACACAGAGGGTGTCCTGTAACAGGCTATAAATTGATAGATGGCCCTGTACAGTGTAATTTTGAGCTGAAGGATTTCTGTTTTTTTGGGTCAGTGAGAATCTGTCTAGATGTTTTATTGTCCGTAACAAATGTGGAGACACCAACCTAGATGCCATCAGATCTGAAGGCTTGCTGAACACAAAACCCAGGAATGAAGGGAGTGCTTTTTGAGCATTTAAACAACTTTCAATTATTATACAAACATGGATGCACCCTGAATTCTGGATAGACTAAAGATCAGGCTTTTGTTATTGAGACTTCCGTCATTGAGCACAGCCACCTAAATGTGATCTTGTACCCAATTTACTATGTTTATCCATCAGCTGGACTCTACCTAAAATGGTACTATGGATGCATCAAAGGCTTTAGCTAGTATTCTGAAGCCTTGGAATGAATGAAAATTGCCGAGCATACTTGACGAAATAAGAAGGACCGTTGAGTATCTCCTCACATACTTACACATACTGAATTCTTCTGGAATGACACCTGCAATGTAGCAAATTGCTGAAACCATTTATCATGTCTTTGTACCTTGTCATCATTTGTGGAGAAGGGAGGATTGCACTGAAGACCTACATTTCTGACATGCATGGAAAGTTCTGATATGTCTCTCTGGATATTCCTCGGGGTTTTGCATGTCAAGTTTTTCAGCCCCAGATGAAACGCTATCATGTTGCAGTCATATTTGCTAGATGAAATGGCCTTAAGGGAGTTTGAGTCATCAGAAATCCTTGACCCTGCAAGACAAATCATTCTTCCTGTCTGGCCTCATGAGATGAGAATCAGATTGACCACTAATACCTTTTTATTTGTAATATGGTCTGATATTCTGGATTTTAGATAATTTACATCCTGATAACATACATCACAGCTAACAAGATTTTTTCAGAATGTCCAAAGTTTTACCTCATATTTTTGGTCTGTTCCTCATAACATTTATGGTTTTCTGACAAATCACTGAAACTTGAAGTCAGTAAATAATGATATACATTTGAGTGTGGGAATTCTAGTCTTTCAGAAAATGTATGCTTATACAAAACCTGTTGCTCTACCAAATTTATAAGAGCAATTTGTAAAATCTGTCGCTATTTTGGGACCTTTATCTCAATATTGTATTTATCTTTTTCCAGATTTCTTACACTAAGAGGTTGAGAAATATACCTGTTGACTCTGTTAGAATTGTGCCACAAGGTGATGCTGTGTAAGCTTTTCACTGAAACATAATATTTATGTATACATAAGGGTTTGAAGAGATTGTTTTAACTGTAAGACATTTTAGTGTGGGTTGATGCAGAGTGTTTTGGAATTATTGGTTGCTCACTGTGTTTTGCTCACAGAAAGTTTTTTTTTTGTTTATTTTTTGTTTTTATTTATATTTAGTTGAATAATTGCATCATTCAGAAGCATAATGTCTTATACTAATTAAAAATTCATTATCTGTAAGCATCAGGCATTTGTAACACTCCCCAAAAATACAAAAATGGTATGAGGCTGGCAACAGAAGATAAGTAGGCGTATTTTTTATTTTAGTCCATAGATTTGCTAAATGTGTTACAATTACAAACTACTATATTCAGTTAACTGAGGTAGTTATCAGGCTATAGTGGTAGGGGAGGACAACTAGTTATGCTAGGCAAGTGCTGAATATCTACTCTGCAGAGCATCTGCCTGCTGCTAAGGGCAACATGTAGCAACTGTGAAATAATGCTAGTATAGTAAAGCAGCTGCGGGCTACTAGACACTACTTGGGGATCCCTTTGTGAGCTGGGCAGCTCCTTGCACATCTGTGTATAGCTACCCATATATTGCTAATCACATTAAATGGTAGTCATTTGAAAAAGTTAGGATTTATAGAGAAAAATATGGATCTAGATACATGCATCCATATGGTACATGGTGAAACAAGGCTGGGCAATAGACAGTACCATGAAAATGAGGGCAATTTATAACAACACCGAAAAGCTGAAAAAGCTGAAAAAAATTCAAACCTGCACACTGGCCAATAGCAAGACAATACTCTTCAAGGTTCTACATAGGGTCCAAGGTTCATATGTTCATACTAGGCTATCTGCCCTAGGGCATTTATAAGCCTAGCCAGAGTGTGTTTGGCTTTCGCCACCCATTTTCAATGAATTTTGCTATGCCCTTTTTTGAGGTTAGTATACTGTGCCTCTGTCTAACAGTGACACAGAAGTGATATCTGGGGTAAACCTACTATCTCCCATCCACTCATCAAGATTCCTCTTGAAGAGAGTCAATGAGGGACTCTGCCTAACCTGGACTGGGATTTTATTCCAGAGTAAAGGGAGCCTCTGGGTTATTAATCTGTCCCTCCAGCATGTCCTATTTATTTCAGTGCTGAGGTTCAAGTCTCTCGAGCGCGTAGCTCGATGGGATTTGGATTTTCTGAGGTGCAGTATGTCCATTAATTCCAGGTTGGACATGACTTTATACGTCAGGCACAGATCGCCTCTGAGCAGGCGGAATGCCACTGAGTAGAGCTGGAGTTTCTTTAACCGGGCAGCATATGGCATCTGTTTGAGCCCTTTGATCCTCTTGGTGATGTACTTTTGGGGTCTTTCCAGTTGCTGCATGTGTCTGGTAAGGTACATCCCAAAAGGGTCTTTGTACTCAATTATGGGCCTGATGATGGATGAGTAAAGAGGCATGATGACCTCCCCTGATCTAGATGTGAATCCCTTCATGATTAGGTGGCCTATATAAAATGTTTTTCTAACCACTTTGGCCACGTGGTTGTCAAATGAGAGAGTGCTATCAACTTGGGTCCCCAGGTCCCTAATTACTTCTTCTGTACTTAATGGATTACCACCTATGTGGTAATTTGTGGAGTACTGTTTTTGCCAAAGGGATGACTATACACTTTTTGGCGTTTAGCTTGAGGCCATGGCTCTGGCACCAGTTGTCTGTTTCTATGAGGCCCTTTTGTAGGATGCTTGTGTTGGCTGGAGTGTCGATTATGGCACCCAGTTTGCAGTCATCTGCAAACTTGGTCAGCCACAGTCCTTCTATGTTAGCCTGTACCTCTGAGAAATATATACCGAACAAGAGAGGTCCCAGGACTGAGCCTTGTGGGATGCCACTTGTAACTGGTTTGGAGTCTGACATGGCTCCAGCAATTCTAACCATATGGGTTCTGTCCTTGAGCCAATTTGCAACCCATCTAGTGACATAGGGGTTTATATTTAAGCTGGTGAGCTTATATATAATGCCCGAGTGGGGTATTGTATTGAAGGCTTTTGCAACGTCCAGGTAGGCTGTGTGGACCACCTTCCCCTCGTCAATGGCCTTGGTGACTGTTTCAAAGAAATTGACCAGGTTTAAGAGGCAGGATCTGCCCTTAACAAAGCCAAACTGGGTAGGATCCAGTGTCTGTAGGTCCCCAATATCTTTTTTTATGAGGTCCATGATGATCCTTTCCATAGCTTTGCAGACCAAGCTAGTCAGGCTTATGGGGCGATAGTTTCCAGGATCCGTTGAGGCACCACCTTTGTGGAGAGGGACCACTGTTGCTGTACGCCACTCTTTGGGTACATATCCTGTAGTAAGGCTGAGATTGAACAGTAGTTTTATGTTTGGGTTTAGTTCTTCTTGGAGTTCATGTAGGACGCAGCCCGGGACACCGTCTGGTCCCATCAATGCTGTGTTTTTTGCTTTGGAGAGGGCGGCTCTTATCTGAGCATCTGAGATGTCAGGGGGGCAGCACTCTGCTGGGATAGATATTTGCCCTTTTGGTGGGGAAGGGGGTGGGTTTGCACTGAACCTGTCAGCTAGGATGTTGGCAATGTCTGTGGGTTTGGTGTATTTTTTGTAATTTTGGACTAATTCTGAGCATATCTGGGAATTCCAACCCAGGTTCCTAACATAACTAAAGAAAGCCTTGTGATTATCCTTAGTGTCCTGTGCAATTTTTCTCTCGAATCTGGCCTTAGACGATTTTATGAGTGCCCGTAATTATTTGCTAATACTGATCAGAGATGCCTTCCCTTTTTGGGATTTTGCTCTATCATGTAGTAGCTTCCTCCTTCTATTGTATAGTTTGTTTATGGCTGGGGTCCACCAGACAGGACTCCTTATTTTGGAGGATTGGGTCTTGGTTTTATTTGGGATTGCATGATCCATGCATTCCTGAAGGTGTTCATAGAATGCGTTTATAAAGGATTCTGCGGTCTGGACCGTATTTTCCACGGGCCCGGGGGCTTTGAAGGATTCCACCTCGGTTTTGAGGAGTGTGAAATTTGCTTTAGAGAAGTTTTTCATTGTGGTTTTCTGGGCAGGGGATGGGGTTGAGATGTGAATATCTAGTGAGATTAGTTTATGGTCTGATCTTACCAGTGAGGGATACACTTCTGGTCTGGAGCATAGAGTCCCCATGTTGGTGATGATCAGGTCTTTTTCCCTCTTGTGGGAGTGGCAACAAGTTGTTCTATAGCATTTGAGTTTATAAATTCTAGGAACCTTTGGGCTAGGGTGTTGGAGCTAGAGTAATGCTCCCAGTCTATGTTAGGGTAGTTGAAGTCGCCCAATATAATGGTGTTTGGAGAAACCTTCATATTTTCCAGTGTTCTCAGGATGGCCGAGTGGGGTTCCTGGGTTTGGGAGGGTGGTCTGTAGGAGGCTATAAACTGGAAGGCAGTTTTACCCACTGTTAGTTGCACATGGATAGTCTCTGATGCTTCATGCTGTGCCACCAACCTGGAAGTGTGGGTATTTTTGATGAATATTGATACTCCCCCTCCTTTTGTGGTTCGGTCCAAGTTTTGGGGCCGAAAAACATGGTATGAGGTATAACCTGGTAGTGCTGGGGTGCTCTTGGGAGCCTTGAACCAGGTTTCTGTTACTGCATAGATGTCAATGTTCTCCATGCTAAGGAGAGTTTTGAGTGCATGCATCTTGAGGTTTAGACTTCTGGCATTGAGTAGCATTACTGTTAGTTTCTTATCCCTTGTGATACCTATGGAGGTGGGTTTGTCTTTTGAGCCTTGCCTAAAAAAGGGCACTATGGGGTTGGCAAGAGCCTTTGCCAATATCCAAAAGCCTAGGAGTGACAGGTGCATGCCGTCCCTAGCAAAGCATCGCGGCTTATCGAGCATGTCATCCCAGGCAGACAGGCATTGGATCCCCTTTGAATGACACCAATACTTAAGCCAATTGTTGAAATTGATCATCTTATCTTCATATTGTGGTATCACTCTTGGTGAGGGTAAGATGCTACTCAAGGTCAGGGTCATACCGGCCTGGGCTACATGCTCAGAGAGCTCCTCTATGTCTCTTTTCATGTAGTCCAGGGAGGTACGTCTCAAGTCATTCACACCAGCATGGACAATGACTGACTCATATTTTTACTTGCCTTGGAGTGAACTGAGTGCTTGTGTTATGTGGCGGTTCCTAGTGCCCGACAGGCAGCTCACCGTGACCTTCTTCTTGTTAAGCCTGGTGAGCGGGACATCAGTGTGCCTGACAATAGAGTCACCTATTACAAGTGTATCAGGTGTGTTGTTTAGCCTTAAGGGCTGTGACTGTTCGGCACACTGGCTTTGTGAGCTATGTGTTGCATGTGTTTTGTTTTGGGGTAGCGGTTGCTTGGGTGTCTGCTTTGGAGGTCTCTGCTGCTTAGCCAGATTTTTATTTAGAGCCTCCAAGTATGTTTTTGTGTGTTTACGTGTTTGGTTTGCTGTCTTGGTAGGTCTATGTGAGACTGGAATTGTAGTGAGTGTGGTTTCCTTCTCCTCCTGACTGGTTCCGCCAGTACTGAGTTGAGAGAGCTTAGCCTCTAGTTTGGCTATATGGTTTCATCTCTCACATGTGTTGGAATTTGTTGGGAGGAGGAGAAGTTTGTCTGTGTACATGAGGCAGTTGTAACATTGCCTCAAGATTCCCAGATTCACCAGCTGGACCAGAGAGGAGATTGACAACTGACCTTTGGACATGCTAGAATAGTAAAACAGCTAACTCCCTACTAATAGCACAACTCAATATAAGAAGTTTAAAGAATAAAACTCATCACCTACATTCACTTCTTGACTTACATGCATTCGACATACTATGTCTTACTGAAACATGGCTAAAACCCTCCATTCAAGACCAGGAAATCACCCCTCCTGGCTATAATATACTTAGATGCATCGCGCCGCATAAAAGAAAGGTGGAGGCATAGCTATTCTCTATAAATCTAATCTCCAAATCACTCTCTACAATGAACTTCCATCACTAGACTCCAAAGCCGAAATATTATCTATTAAACTAAGCATCAACAATAACAAATCAATTTATCTCATTTGCATGTACCTTCCCCCTGGAAATAATACTCATATCCTAGAAAACTTACTTAGTTCACTTTCTAGCCAACTACCTCAGGAAACCATAATACTTGGTGACTTCAACATTGACTGGATGACCTGTTCATCCCAACACCCCACCAACCATATAAATCTTTATGGTTTCTCTCAATTAATTAACACTCCAACTAGAATCCATAAACCCACAAATAAAGAAACAACTCTTGACTGGATCCTTACTAATAACAACCTAAACAAGTACTCTCCAGGAACTCTTCCTGACAATATTAGTGACCATATGCTCACATATGTTACTAGACAAAAGTTGCATAACCCAACTACCCATAAAGTTAAGATGTCTCGCTCAAACAAATTCTTTAACCCAGATAAGTTTATGGCAGAACTGAAAGCATGTGACTGGTCTCCATTGACTACCCTTGAACTAAACAAGCAGTGGCTTACTTTAATACCAACTTTCTACAAATCCTTGACTATCATGCTCCTATTCACTCTACTAGGATAAGGACCAAATCAGCCCGTGGCTTACTAAACAAACTAAACAAAAATGCTCCTTAGAAATAAAATATGGGCTAAATGGAGAACTACCAAATGTCCATCTGATCACCTACTCTTTAAGCAATTAAGAAATGCCACTAAGAAAGATACTCTTGCAGATAAAAGGATTACTATCTTCACATACAACAAACTAGGCAGCATTCTTCTCAAAATTCTGGTCAGGTATTAACAAACTTCTTAAACCAGGACATTCAACTACTCCTATCCCTTCAGGCTTTAATCTCAATAACTCACTCTGATCCCAGATGCCTTTAACAAGTACTTTACTGAAGCCATTCAAACCCTAGCTAATTCATTACCCTCTTCTACTACCTCCCTACCTAATACCTCTAACACTTCATCCAATGTCTTTAACATTCAACCAGTGCCTACATCTCTTATTTATAAGCTTCTCACGAAACTTAAACCTTGTACCCCTTCTGCTGACCAACTCCTTCAGAATACCTACAAATTGCGGCAAAAGCTATTGATTACCCCATATCCATTCTTATTAACAGGACTATCTCTGAAGGAAAAATACCCACCATATGGAAAATATCTCATATAATACCTCTACATAAAGGTGGCTCCTCTACCGAGCTCAAACTTTAAGCCCTATTGCCTTACTCTCCCCATTAGCAAAGATCATGGAAAGATGCATACATAAACAAATTCTTAACCACCTTCTACAAAACAAACTTCTAGCCAATAGTCAACATGGCTTTAGACCTTTCCACAGTACTACAACTGCCCTCCTTTCCTTCTCTGATGCCATAAATAAAAATAGGAACAACAATCTTTTCTCATCAGCTTTATTCCTTGACCTGTCAAAGGCCTTTGACATGGTTAACCATAATATACTTCTTGACAAACTAAATCTCTATTCACTTGGCTCACATACTCTCCAATGGTTCAGGAGTTACCAACATAGGCAACAAGCAGTGCTATGGGACAACAACCTATCCTCCTTACTCCCAGTAAACATTGGGGTTCCACAAGGATCAATCCTAGGCCCTGGTCTTTTCTCTTTATTTTTCAATGACCTTAATTTGAATATACCCCAAGCCATCTGCATTCAATATGCTGATGACTCAACACTTATTGTGCTGCCAATAATGTTTGCTCCTTCAGTCCCTCACCCAAACAGTCTTCCATAATGTTGAAAAATGGTTTATGGAACTCTCCCTCCTTCTTAATCCCAAAAAAACAAAACTTCTTCTCTTTACCCCTACAAACAAATCAACAACACCTTTCTTCACTATCTCCTCTAACAATGCTACCTGCATTAGCCCAGATATGACCACTCGCCTATTAGGTGTAACAATTGATAATAATCTTAATTTTGATGACCACATTAACAATACCATTAAATCAGTTAACAAAAAAATCGGTACTCTCTACAGAATTAAACCCTTTCTTACCCCATCTGCTAGAAAACTGTGGCCCAGAGCCACCTGATCTCCACCCTTTCTATGCCTCTGCTATATATACAAACTTGTCTAAAACAACATCACCAAACTTTCTACCTGCTACAATAGTATTACTAGATTCATTACTGCTACCCTTTTAGAACCCACCACTGTATTAACCTCAAGCAACTAGATTGGTTAGAACTCTACAACCACTTACGCTATCAACAATTAATTATCATTCATAAGACCCTTTTTTACCCAGATGCTACCCTAGCCTTACAAAACTGATTTCACCTTATAAAAACCTAGCCACACTAAGATCAGCTAATAAACTCCTCGTAGCCTTAACCAAATCAAAGAATAAAGCTGGGGACTCATTATTTTCAAATGCTGTCGGGAAAATCTGGAATCAACTACCTCAGGAAATAGCAAACCTAGACTCTACATCCCTTTTCAAAAGACATATCAAAGAACATCTCAAAACTCAATGGCTATGTCCTTGTACTAATCCTGACTGAAATTATTCCTTAACTACTCCCAACTTCCCCCCTTTATTTTTCCCAACTTTCCCACTATAAAACTAATTTTTACTGTAGACAGATTTAACTTTGAGTTTGTCTTAAACATTTTTTTTCTTTTTTCTCTTTTTCTCTAGCACATCTTGAATTTTGTTTAGTATCTAACTGTAGAATGTTGCTTACCTTGTGATTTATATTGCTAACCAACTATTTTTCTGAAAGATTATGGTTCTGCTTTTTTGGTTTATTTGTGTTTTCTCTAAATTCATACAAATGTCCACCTATGTATTTATTGTATGATGCTTATTATGATTTATTGTTAATTATTGTTTTACTTCTTGTAATTGGAGCTTTTCTCCCCGGGCCTCTACTGAAAACGGATAATTGTCCAGCTTGACTAGCCCGGTCACCAAATGTAAAATAAAATAATAAAAATATTGGGAATTCCTTTATAACTGAAAAAAAAGGGCCAGTGGGGAACAAAGTACTCAAAGGGAGTTTGTGAGGGTGTAGTGCTTTTAATTTTTTAGTGCTGACTTATATAATTACTTTAGTGAGCAAGTGCCAGGCTTTAGAGTAGGAATAGGGTGTTTATTATGAGAACTAGATCAGTTCTAAGGGAAAAAGTGAAGAGCAGACTTTGTGGAGCCGAGAATGGTTTAAACCCAATTAAGCAGTGCTGCCCGATACTGCGCTATGCGCAAAATCGCTCAAAGCCGCGCTAAAGCGGGTTTTATACAGGGGGATTTGAAAGAGCTAGAAATCGGCCCAAAACGGCCAATAGACTACCAGATTCTTGTGCTGGGAACACTCCTCCAGGGATAGATAGGCTGCTTCAAGCTCCCCACTGCCACTGGTGAACAAAGAAGCCTCCCTTTATCCAACAAAGAAAATGGGCAACACAGGAACTTTCCAAAAGTCCAGAATACAGCAAAGCCTGTATTTGGACTACTCTAGGTCAGGAAAGACGGGAAACAAGGATATATATATATTTTTTTTGCAACAAACAGCAGGAAAATGCAATAAATATGTAACACAGGCTAGTACACTTGAGTCTGTAGCCTCAACAGGTAAAAGCAACAAACAGGACAAACTTTAAAAGTGCAGGTGCAAAAACAACTTTAAACAGTTTAAAACAGTTCAAGAAGCAGAAATACTTGCAGTTTCTCTAGATCGGACAGTCGCCCAGGTAGTAGCAGGAAAACAAACACTCTTATCAGGTTAGCAGTCGCTCTTTTAGCCTCTCTGCTGCTAGCACTACTCTGCAGGACCACAAGGAGCTTGGCTGAGTAGTAACAAGTGCAAAAACTGCACCAAAGTGGGTTTTATGCAGGGGGACTTGAAAGAGCTAGAAATTGGCCCAAAACGGCCAATAGACTACCAGATTCGTGTGCTGGGAGCACTCCTCCAGGGATGGATAGGCTGCTCCAAGCTCCCCACTGCCACTGGTGAACAAAGAAGCCTCCCTTTATCCAAGAAAGGAAATGGGCAACACAGGAACTTTCCAAAAGTCAAGAATAGAGCAAAGCCTGTATTTGGACTACTCTAGATCAGGAAAGATGGGAAACAAGGAGAATTTTTTTTTCTTTTTTGCAACAAACAGACTACCAGATTCTTGTACTGGGTACACTCCTCTAGGGATAGGTAGGCTGCTCCAAGCTCCCCACTGCCACTGGTGAACAAAGAAGCCTCCCTTTATCCAAGAAAGGAAATGGGCAACACAGGAACTACCAGATTCTTGTGCTGGGAACACTCCTCCCGGCATAGATAGGCTGCTCCAAGCTCCCCACTGCCACTGGTGAACAAAGAAGCCTCCCTTTATCCAAGAAAGAAATGCAAAAAATACATAAAAACCACAGCAAAGCCAAGCCTCTAAGTCAGGAAAGGAGGGGAAACAAATAAACATTTTGTTTTTTTTTTTTTTTTTTTTTTTTTCTTTGCAAGGCAAAAAAGCATAAAAAGTATACACAATTTAACTATGAGTAGTTGTAGCCTCAATGTATGAATAAACAAAAAAATGCAACAAACAGGGAAAACTTAAAAAACAACTTAAAACACAATAAAAACAGTTCAAGAAGCAGGAAATACTTTTACACTGCAGTGCCCACATAGTAGCAGGTAAAAGCAAAAAAAACATTAGGTTACCTCTTGCTCCTCTCTGCTCCTCTGCTGCTGCACCACTCTGCAGGATCACGGAGCCGGCTGAGTAGTAACAAAACACAAACACAAACCAAGCAAAGTTTTTTTTACAGGGGGAAAAGAAAGAGTTAGAAATTGTCCCAAAACGGTCAATAGGCCAGATTTTTGTACTGGGAACACTCACTCCAGGGATGGATAGGCTGCTCCAAGCTCCCACTGATCCAAGAAAGGAAATGGGCAACACAGGAACTTTCCAAAAGTCCAGAATAGAGCAAAACCTGCATTTGGACTACTCTAGGTCAGGAAAGATGGGAAACAAGGAGAATTTTTTTTTTCTTTTTTGCAACAAACAGACTACCAGATTCTTGTGCTGGGTACACTCCTCCAGGGATAGGTAGGCTGCTCCAAGCTCCCCACTGCCACTGGTGAACAAAGAAGCCTCCCTTTATCCAAGAAAGGAAATGGGCAACACAGGAACTACCAGATTCTTGTGCTGGGAACACTCCTCCCGGCATAGATAGGCTGCTCCAAGCTCCCCACTGCCACTGGTGAACAAAGAAGCCTCCCTTTATCCAAGAAAGAAATGGGCAACACAGGAACTTCCAAAAGTCCAGAATACAGCAAAGCCTGTATTTGGACTACTCTAGGTCAGGAAAAATGGGAAACAAGGATACATTTTTTGTTTATTTTTTTTTTCTTTTTTGCAACAAACAGCAGGAAAGTGCAATAAATTTGTAACACAGGCTAGTGCCCTTGAGTGTGTAGCCTCAACAGGTAAATGCAACAAACAGGGAAAACTTTAAAAGTGCAGGTGCAAAAACAGCTTTAAACAGCTTAAAACAGTTCAAGAAGCAGAAATACTTGCAGTTTAGCTACAGTCGCCCAGGTAGTAGCAGGAAAAAAACACTTATTAGGTTAGCAGTCACTCTTTTAGCCTCTCTGCTGCTGGCACCACTCTGCAGGATCACGAGGAGCTTGGCTGAGTAGTAACAAGTGCACAAACCGCGCCAAAGCAGGTTTTATACAGGGGGACTTGAAAGAGCTAGAAATTGTCCCAAAACGGCCAATAGACTACCAGATTCTTGTACTGGGAACACTCCTCCAGGGATGGATAGGCTGCTCCAAGCTCCCCACTGCCACTGGTGAACAAAGAAGCCTCCCTTTATCCAAGAAAGGAAATGGGCAACACAGGAACTTTCCAAAAGTCCAGAATACAGCAAAGCCTGTATTTGGACTACTCTAGGTCAGGATAGATAGGAAACAAGGATATTTTTTTTTCTTTTTTGCAACAAACAGCATAAAAATGCAATAAATATGTAACACAGGCTAGTGCACTTGAGTGTGTAGCCTCAACAGGTAAATGCAACAAACAGGACAAACTTTAAATTACAAGCGCAAAAGCGCGCTAAAGCTAGCTTTAAAGCAAAGGGTTAGAAAGAGATAGGAAATGGCCCAAAATGGCCAATAAGCTACAGGTCACTGGGCTGGAACCACTCCTCAAGGGACAGATAGGCTACTCAGAGCTCCCCACTCTCACTGGTGAACAAAGAAGCTTCCTCCTATCCAAATAAGGATATGGGCACCACATGAACTATGACACAGCCCAGAGATCAGCAATACCTGAAGACTGGACTAATCTAGTTCAGTAAAGGCGGAAAACAAGGATTTTTTTTTTTTTTTTTTTGCAAAGTAGCAGAAATTAGGTACAGAAACACAGTAAATGCTTTAATTCGGCTAGCACACTTGAGTGTGTAGCCTACCAGTTAAACTAAGCAAAAACAAACTTTAAAAGTGCAAAAAAACTCAGAAATACAGGCAGGAATGCAATAAAACAACTTTGCAGAGCTTATTTAGTTAAAGAAACAGAGAAGTCTATATATACAGAAAAGCAGCTAAAACACACAGACACTTCAGATGCAGTGCAACAGAGCACTTGAGTTGTAGCAATATTAAGGCAATCAGCTAATGACACTAGACTGGGAGGAGTGTCACAGATCAGATTTACAGTAGGGGCGGGCAACGGCAAAGCCACCAAGTATAAGAGCAAAACACCAACTGGGAGGGAGGATGGGGACAATAGCCTACAGACAGTAGCACTAGAGAAAGCACAAACCGATAAGATTTGTAAAGATACAGAATGCTTTTGACTGCAGACAAATCAGTTACTTGTGCAGATTAGTTAATAGCAATAAAATACACTCGAAGACTAAAAAGCAGACAATAAAAGTGCTATATATTAATTGTTAAAATCAATAATCTGTTTAAGTAATCGAAAAAAAAAACAGGATACTTATATATCTCAGCTAACAGCTGCGGTGAACAACTCTTATCCACTCTGCTCAGTGTGTATAGACAGAAACCCTATCAAAGTTAGGGCTTAAATACCAGAAGAACAACTTTTTTTTTACAAGAACACAAAAGAACCAGCCCCCATTCAGCAGACTATTAACACAATCTAGCAAAGTTGAAGAGAGGCTTCAGCTAGAAACAATAGCCTACAGACAGTAGCCCTAGAGAAAGCACAAACCGATAAAGATTTGTAAAGATACAGAATGCTTTTGACTGCAGACAAATCAGTTACTTGTGCAGATTAGTTAATAGCAATAAAATACACATGAAGACTAAAAAGCAGACAATAAAAGTGCTATATATTAATTGTTAAAAACAATAATCTGTATAAATAATCGAAAAAAAACAGGATACTTATATATCTCAGCTAACAGCTGCGGTGAACAACTCTTATCCACTTGGCTCAGTGTGTATAGACAGAAACCCTATCAATCACATGTCTAGAAATGGCTGGGTTCTATCTCCACTTTCACTAGAAAACAAATCAGTAGAATGTCTCAGCTATATTACTAACAGTTGCCACACAATGCACAGCCAAGAACATAAATTAAATTAATCCCTAGTCTTTTATGGCTTGAATTTTTATTTTTATTTATTTATTTATTTGCAGTTGGTTTACCAGGATAGTCCATTGGGCCAAAAAGAACCTGTTTTCAATGGAGTCCTGGGGAGAAAAGCTCCAAAATCAGGCAAATTAGGTACTTACAAGATTACTACTAAAATTATACAAAGTAAAAAGATAAAACATTATCGTCAAAATTTACAAGCATTCAAAACAATACAATACAATGAAGGGAAACATGATTAGATAGTCATGATATATTACAATATGGAGTGTTTTTTCAGTAGGCACATACGATTTGTTAGGTAAAGTGAGGTAATCTTATGTTTAAGAGGGGTGAGAGCAAGAGCATTCCCATTGGGATTTTAGATGTGTATGAAGAGATTTTTTGAACATGTGCTGGTTGGAGGTGGTGCGTATGGATGGTGGGAGTGAGTTCCAAAGGCGGGCTAGGTTAAAGGATAGTAGGTGTTTGCCTGGGGGATGGGAAGGTTTATGAACTTCTAGTAGGTTTTGATTGTTAGATCTTAAGATTCTGTTTGGTAGGTGCATTTTAAAGACTGAAGACAGGGAGGGACAAAGAGAGGGGCTGAGAATGAGCTTATGAGCTAAAGTCAGTTGTATATAAGTGAGGTGATTGGGTAGTTCAAGCCAATTTAGTTTTAGGAGAGAGGAACAGTGATGGGTGGATGATCTGTGGCTGTTAGCGAATTTGGCGATTTTATTATAGCAGGAAGCAAGCTGGTTTTGAGAGGTCTGCAGATTAGTTAACAATGGAGCTCCATAGAGGAGGGAGGGGATAAGAAAGGAGGAAGCGAGAGTGATTTTGGAGGAGCTTGTAAGGAACTGATTCTGCCGGTAGAGCATACCTAGTTTTTGATGGGTTTTTTTAATATTCAGTTGTATATGGGAATTGAAATTGAACCGACTGTCAATTTGTACACCAAGTAACTTGGTTTCAGACACCAGTTCCAAGGGTGTGTTATCTTGGCTTGTGATAGAGAAGGTGTTTGTGTCGAAGTAAGTGGATTTAGAAGGGGTAAATACCATTAGCTTTGTTTTGGAGGCATTGAGGGCTAAGTGATTTATTTTCATCCAATGTTCTGTGATTGAAAAAGCTTCTTGAGTAAGTTTTTGAAGCAGGGAGGAAGAGGTGGCAGAGCAGATAATGGTAGAATCATCTGCATATTGGATGATGTTAGCAAGTGGAATGGATTTGTGGAAATCATTTATAAATATATTAAACAGAAGGGGACCAAGAATTGATCCTTGGGGAACTCCAGTGGGGGTATTAAGGAAAGAGGAAGTGGCCTTTTTCCATTTAACGGCTTGGTATCTATTAGATAAATAGCTGGAGAACCAATTTATGGTGGAGGGAGAGAGGTTAAGTTCTGAAAGTTTGGTTAAGAGCAGGCTGTGTGATATAGTATCGAAGGCCTTAGAGAGGTCAAGTAGTAAGGTAGAGACAGTGTGGGCTGAGTCGCGAGCTCTATTAACAGTCTCAAGGAAGGACAGGAGGGCTGTCATAGTGCTATGGTTTGGCCTAAAACCATGTTGTGTAGGTGTTAGAAGGTTATTATCTAAGAGATGTGGTAAGAGTTGGATTTGGATACATTTTTCTAGAAGTTTGGAAATGGGGGACAGGATAGCAATAGGACGGAAGTTGTTGACATTACAATTGCTGCCTCCTTTATGCAGGGGGATGATGAAAGCTTTCTTCCAGAGTTCGGGCACTGTGCATTCATTGATGGAGCGGTTGATTAGGATGCTAATAGGATAGGCAATTGCTTCTGAAGCTATACTTAGGAAGTAGGAGGGAATGTTATCAGGAGCATTAGTACATGGCTTTAGTTTCTGAAGGAGTTTCTTTATAGTGGAAGTGGGTATAGGTTTTAAAGAGAAAAGAGTAGAGAGGGGAGAGAGAGAGTGTGAGGATGATGTGGGTGATGTGAGGGTTAGAGAAGTGGATGAGGTGGAAGAGGGAAAGTAGGTAGAAGAGAATGTGGGGGGAGAGGTAATGAGGGAAGGGATGTTTGTGGTAGAGGGTGGGGGTGAATTAGATGTAGAGGTGGAGCATGAGAAGGAGGAGGTGAGTTTGCTAATAGATTCGATGAAAAAGGAGTTGAACTGTATGGCTAAATCTGTGTCAGAGGTATTTGGGTCGGGGTTTGGGGTGTGTGGTTTGCTGGGGTTAAGGAGGGTAGAGATCCCCTTCCAGAATCTTTGAGGATTAGTTTTATTATTGTTTTGGAGTGTATAGAAGTGTTGTTTTCTGTCAGAGATTATAAGCTTTTTTACTTTGTTACATAGGTTTTTATAAGCAATGTGGAGTTCTTGGGTCTTATTTCTCGGATAGAGTCCCCATGCTTTGTTTCTAAGGCGCATGGTTGATAGTGTGGTTTTGGTTAGCCAGGGGACAGAATTAGTTTTTATTCTTTTAGTTCTCAGAGGGGCTTGGGAGTCAAGTATATCTAAGAATGTTTGGTTAAAGTGGGCAACTGCATCATCTAATGGTAGTATCCTTAGATTGTTCCAGTTAATTGCTTTTAAAGATTGTAAGAAGGTTGATGGGTTAAAGTTTTTGTCATTGCGGGTGGTGATGTAGTTATGGGTGCGGTAGGAAATGCATGGGGGTCGGTGGGTGAAGATAGGCATATGATCACTAAGAGGGTCAGGAAGAATACCACTATCAGAATAATAGTGGGGATGTGACACTAGAATCCAGTCAAGAATGGTGCCAGAAGAGGGGTTTTTTGATGGGTGTGTTATAGAATTTTAGGCAAATCTGGTGGAAAATTATCACAGTCAGTAGATTTGCAGCCAAGTGTGTGCCAACTGGTAGCAAATGAGCTAATGATTGTGTAAATGTAGGCAATTTATAACAATATAAAACATCTGCAAATGCTGAAAAAAATCAAATGGCAGAACCAAATAACTTTTCTATTGGATTTTCCTTGTGAGCTAAGATTGGAAAAGAAGTAGAGATTTGTGGCATATTTCCTGGCACTAATGGAAAATGTAGTATTTTTTTAGATTTAGTAGTAGATTCTTGCTGTTGACCCACTGAATCAAGGATACAGTCTGTTTTAAAGTGGTTTTGTTCATCTGTTAGGGACTAATCTGACCTGGAGAAGACCATACAATTGCTTGTAGTAGAATAAGACAAGGAATATAAAAAATAGATTACTGATGGAGACAAAAAATAAGAGGGTGGCATCTACTGAAACCTGGACGCCTTATTTTGAGGATGTAAGATGAGGCAATGGTATTAAAAATGACAATGAAGTACTGTTCTGTGAGATAGTTCTGAAACCAGGGTATAACATCTTAACTAATGACTGTTTCAGTTAAATAATCCATTAGAATAAACTGATCAACTAGATCAAATGCTTTAGTAAAGTTCGTGAATATGATTTATATAAACAAATATTTTTTTATAGATAGGTGAATTTCTTCAGTAAGAATCCAGAGAGCAGTCAATGTTTCCTTATTCAGACCAAATTCCATGTAGTTTGCTAGATAGTAAATTAATTTGGGACATGTATGATGATAGTTATATATAGACTCATCATTCTAAGATTTTTCCTACAGTAAAACATTATCGAGATTAGAAGGAAGTGTTAAAGTTTTGTTAGTTTTAGATGATTTGGTAACTGTTTTACAACTTCTGTTTTCTAGATGTTTGATGCAACATTTTGAGATATGTATAGCTTGTGAGTATAAAATAGAGGGGTTGTGATATATTCTTTACAGTGATGTATGAACCAATGATACAGTGGTGTAATGTTTTAGACTGACATTATTGTAAAGTGAAATAAAGCAGTGACACAAGAGGGTGTTGGATTACTTACTTAGGGCCAGAGATGGCAGAACAGGGTTGAGAGAGGATAATGAATTCTACAAGGAAATTAGCAAAGGTAAACTAAGAGGTCATGACTGAATCAGATCTTAGGGCACTAGAGACCAGCTTTAGTCTCATACCAGAGTCCTATGTTTGGTATCTTCTTCCCGTTCATTGCTGATGAAGAAGTAGAAGTAGTGACATTATACCTGATCATATCACTTGCATGTTAGACAAGTGTGATTAACAGAAGCCCAGCAAAGGTCTGACAATAAACGCATGGAATTATAGTTGTGGAAATTTTGAACCCTATAGGCCACCTTTGAAAAGTGGAGAGCAGGGAGAAGTTGTGAGCTAAATCTGAACTGTGGTGTACTTGTTACTTAGGAAGTCTTTGAACCAAGAGAGGGTATGTTTGTTCCTGTTCCATCTATGCTTGGACAAAGACCTTGATAAAATCAATGAACACCGAATCCATTATCTGACATTTGTCCATATTTTGGAGGACATAGTCTTATATGAAGAAGTAAAGGAATGTCATAGTGTTCCACCATGACTAAAATCAACATTGTTTTCTGAAATGGTGCTTTGTTTTTGTTGTGTATTTGGTGATCTTAGTATGAATAGTTTTCCAAACATCTTTCTAATGATGAGCATTATGTATGTTGCTCTAAAGTATTGTCCATTGCCTGATTTGGCAGGTTTATGGATATATGTATTGAAAAACAATTGCTAGAATATCTCTTGCAGGAGGAACTCCTATCCTTTACACAACATGGCTTCCGTCCTTCCCAATGCACTAGCACTGCCCTTCTAATCTATATAGATACTGTCAATAAAGCTAGAGATAATGGCAAACTAGTTGCTTTCTTTCTTCTAGACTTGTCTAAAGCCTTCAACACAGTTTCTCACAGCAAACTTCTACTTCAAGTGTTAGGTCTCTCTCAGCCAGCCCTTCTTTGGTTAAAAAGTTACCTGTCTAATAGGGACCAGTCAGTAAAATGGCATTCTACACTCTCTCCTTATCTCCAAGTCTCCTCCAGTGTACTACAAAGCTCTATCCTTGGTCTCCTCCTCTTTAACATTTTCATCAACACCCTTCATACATCCACACAACAAGCCACCCTAATACAATACACAAATGATTCCACTGTCATTTGCACATCTAACAACATGTTATACCTCAAAAATTAATCAGGAAGCTTTAAAAGCCACTGAAACTCACAACTCATGATCACCCCAAAAAAGACCAGACTACTACTTTTTTCCTTAAATCTCTCTCTCATGAAAAAAACAAAATTTAAAGTCCTCTCTCTAGATAATACAATCACTGAAGTCACTTCTCATAGCAAACTGTCAGGGGTGATAGTGGATGATAATCTTGCATTCAGCCTGCATATAGAAAATTGCGTAAGAAGAACTCATATAAAACTAGGGATCTTTTACAGGGCCAAAAAACCTTCTCACTGACACAACTAAAACTACATTTGCCACAATATATCTCCTCCCTGCTTTTCTTTATGCCACTCCCATCCTTAGTAACCTCCAAGCTTCACAAAAATTAAAACATGAACAATGATATAACAAAGTTACTAAATTTGTAGCGCATACCCCTTTAAGAACACATCACTTTATAGCACTAAAAAGCCTACATTGGGTAGAACTGCCACATTAACTAATGTATATTTAGCTTCTTACCACCTATAAAACTATCCAGCGTCCATCTGCCTGTCCAGCACAAAAAAAAAAAAAAAAAACACTTGATACAACTATGTTCCCAGTCAGTCATTGTGATTCAGTGACCAAAACCTCCTGTCTGTCTACAAACCTAGTAAATCTGTTGGGAATTGTTTGTACTCATACAAGGTTGCTAAGGGATGGAACTCAGGTCTATATCCTCCTCCCATCTTTCAAAACCACTATGAAAGACTTCCTAGCTAAAATCTGGCTGTATTCTTGCACAAAACTAAGATAAACTATATCCCTAAATCTGAGCAAGTACTTTTTCTTTGCCTATACCTCCTTACTCTCCCTTCTTTTCTTATTTCCTTACTGCTATCAAATTCTCTTATTTATTTATTTATTTATTTATTTATTTATTTATTTACATTTGTTTACTGGGAAATTCCAACTGGACATAGGTCCTTTTTCAGTGGAGGCCCGGGGAGAAAAGCTCCACAGAACAATAAATGAGCAGCAGAGTACATGAAGAACAATTGAATATGCATACAATAGCAAATAATACATACTGCAACAAACATGAGCTATACATACAATATGTAACATAGTAATGAACAGATATACCAACATCTATCTGAAGGCTAGGAATAAAGGCAGAATGTATATACAGATAGTACTAAGCTCAAACATATACTGTTCTAAGCTCATATACCTAAATCTTATATACAAATATTGCACTAAACTCAAGCAGGTATAAAGCAGAAGCTCCACATGAAGGTAGAATAAACTAGAAGGGCTAATGGGATGGAAGGGGAGATAGAGGAGTAAGAGAGGAGACTGACTGAGTAGTATATGTGGTAGTGAGAGGAAGCTAGGGGTAAGTCAGTTGGATATGTATTGAGTTGAGATGAAGTGAGGTTGTTAAGCATGTTATAACATGTTTGAGAGACTGAGTGAGGAGGGAAGGGGAGGGTAAAGGGAGAGTCACAGCCTGTAGAGGAAGGAATGCAATGATCAGATGTTGTGAGGCATGGTGTCTAGGAGAGCGGAGGTAAAAGGAGGGCTACTAGTCGGGATTGTGCATGGGCATAACCAGAGACTTTTTAAGTGAGTATTTAGTGCAGTCTTGAAGTGATTGCAAGAGGGTAGTGTGGTTATAGAGGGGAAGGGATTGTTCCATAATCTGGATATGACACAGGAGAATAGTGTATCTCCTGCTGAGTTCTTGGTTTTGGTCACTAGAAGTAGATTTTTGCTGCTGGAGTGTAGAGGTCTAGTGGAGCAGTAGGGCTGGAGAATATTTTGAAGGGATCGGACTTTAAGAGGATGGTTTACTAACTTGTGGGCAAGGGAGAATTGATTCAGGTGAAGAAGTTGAGGGAGTTCAATCCAATCAAGTTCCCTAAGTGAGACACAGTGTAGGCTACGATAAGATGCACCAGTGGCAAACTTAGCAATTTTACTGCAGCAAGCCTTGAGCTTGTTTAGGTCTGTTTGTCTAAAGTAGGTAAGTATAGGACAGGCGTAGAGTAAAGTGGAGATTAGGTGGGAATTGGCAGCAGAAATTCTGGCTGTCTTGGTGAGGAATTGTTTGTTTCAGTGCAATGCACCTAGTTTTTTTGTGAACTTTTTTATGGTAAGAGAAATGCGAGTGTCACATCTGAAATTACCTGACTTTCTCTCTAAAAATACCATAAACCTGTTTTCCCTCACCTCATATTGCAATTCCTATTTCTGTTAGACTAACTTACCTTAAATTTCTCTACAAACTGTCTAAAATGTCTGTAAATATTAAACAATTGCCATATACCTTGCATAGAGTCTTAATCAATGTTTTAATATTATATCTAATTTGTTATAATTATTTAAGCTGCAGATGTATTTATTTATTTATTTTGAAGATTGTAAAATTATTGTTCTTAAAATATTTTGTAACAATTTGGAGCTTTTATTCCCAGGCCTCCACTGAGAAAGGGCTTCTACTCAGTTGCACTTTCCCAGTAGTCAAATGTCAATAAATAAATATTTAACTATGGTCAGATTTCAATCTGCTGGCACTGCATTATATTAAGGCAGAAAGTTAGTTTTGCTGGTGGCAAAGAGGGTTAAGGCTATGAGCTATACTTCTGTGGTACACAATTTGATTCCCTTGCCCTCATTTACTTACTGTGTGATCTTGAGCAAGCAACTTAACCAGACTGTGCTTGAGGGTAACTGAGAATTTTGGCTAACCTCAATGGTCCTCTGGTATGCAAGCTTACTTATTATCTATTGGAGACAGACGCAGAAAAATAATGCTATTTTCACAGCATGGTGAATGAGGGCAGTAAAATACCAGCTAATTTGAGAACATCTGAGGGCATTTGGTCTCTCAGCTTTTCAACAGCTCTTGCTTTACATACCTGATATAGTATGAGTCAAAGAGAGGCAGGCTAGCATGTACGGTAGGTCACGGGCCAGACAAACTGTAGCAATCATGAAAAAAAGAAGGCCAGCACCTTGGAAGCATGAAGATTTATTATAAGAACCAGACCAGTTTCAGCGTATAGCTTTCATCAGTGGTACATCTCAAAAAGCAGTGATAACCCTGCAATAAATACTTAATCTAATTAGGTATCCATGACATCATTTCCTGTTCAAGACAAAACTTTCCTGATACCAAATAATAGGCACAAAAACAATGCAGAACACAATAAAAATCAATATAGAATTAGTATTTTGTTCCACTTTATTCTTTTCCTTGATATTTTGGTAATCTGTTTTTTGTTTTATGAACTGTGTACTCTTGGTATCCACCACAGAGTACTAAATCATATCCAATGGTATCCAACCCATGATAGGAAAGGAAAGTACTACAATTTGCCATTTAATCCAGGTGCGAATAAACCACCCAATTTTACAATCCATTTCCTTTCCTTCATATTTAATACATTATGCCACCCTGTTTTGAAATATCTATTTTGTCAATGACTGTGAAAGTAAATTTCACTGTATGATGAATTAGTGAATGTCTATAAAGAGCATTGGTGGCTCTGGCATTCCTAATATCCCCTAGATGATCTGACATTCGAAATGTAAATTGCCTAGAAGTTTGGCCCACATAGAAAGCTTGACAAGTGCAAGTGGCTAAATATATAACCCAATCTGTTCCGCAATTGGGGGAGCAGTTAATGTTATACACCTGTCCAGTGATTTTGCTGGTAAAGGTTTTTGTTTTGAAAACATGTTTACAGAAAGTGCAGTGTCCACATGGGTAAGAACTAATCAATCTCTCCCCTGTTAATTTTGTTTGATGATAGATGGCATCCTAATGCATGATTTTTTTGTAATGAGAGAAATGGGAACCCAAAGTTTTTCCCTGCCTGTAGGAAAATAGGCATTTGTCCCCCAAAAGGTCATCCAATTGTTCATTCCAGTGTTTGTCAATAACATCAATAAGATGTGCTGTGTTTCTACCAAATGTGGTGACCATTCTCAAGGTGTCCTTATTATCCTTCCTGGGTTGATGTTTGTATTCCAATAAAGTGTTCCTTGATTGGTTTTTGGCCCATTGTATGGCTGAGTTAACATTTTGTTTGCCATATCCCCTAGCTAAAAATCTGTTCACTAAATCCTGATGGGATTGTGTAAGATCCAGCTGTGAAAAGCAAATTATCTTCAAACGCAAAAACTGGGATTTTGTAATGTTATTAATGGTATGTTTGGGGTGGAGACTGGAGGCATGTAGCATGCTGTTGTATTGTGGATATTTTCGTAAATTGTGGTTAAGTAGTGTGTTGTCTGGTTGACACTGTAAATGGACATCCAAACATGCACTAAAATTTGCTTTCCTTTAATAAAATAATCCTCTGAAAACTGGCTTCATACAATTAACATAGTAAAACAGTTCCAACATCTATCTAGGTAAAAAAAGGGAAATGTATTCAATATATAAGCTCCATATCTTTTAACCATATATTCAATCAAAATTCCCTCTGATTAAAGAGAACCCCAATGAATAAAAAAATAAAAGGGGCAATGGGGGGAAAAAAAGGGGATGGAAAAACTGACGGGAATTTTGTTATGGGGGAAACTAGGGTAACGGGGATTGATTGGTTAAAAAGTGAGGTTGTTAAGCATGTTATAACATGTTTGAGAGACTGAGTGAGGAGGGAAGGGGAGGGTAAAGGGAGAGTCACAGCCTGTAGAGGAAGGAATGCAATGATCAGATGTTGTGAGGCATGGTGTCTAGGAGAGCGGAGGTAAAAGGAGGGCTACTAGTCGGGATTGTGCATGGGCATAACCAGAGACTTTTTAAGTGAGTATTTAGTGCAGTCTTGAAGTGATTGCAAGAGGGTAGTGTGGTTATAGAGGGGAAGGGATTGTTCCATAATCTGGATATGACACAGGAGAATAGTGTATCTCCTGCTGAGTTCTTGGTTTTGGTCACTAGAAGTAGATTTTTGCTGCTGGAGTGCAGAGGTCTAGTGGAGCAGTAGGGCTGGAGAATATTTTGAAGGGATCGGACTTTAAGAGGATGGTTTACTAACTTGTGGGCAAGGGAGAATTGATTCAGGTGAAGAAGTTGAGGGAGTTCAATCCAATCAAGTTCCCTAAGTGAGACACAGTGTAGGCTACGATAAGATGCACCAGTGGCAAATTTAGCAATTTTACTGCAGCAAGCCTTGAGCTTGTTTAGGTCTGTTTGTCTAAAGTAGGTAAGTATAGGACAGGCGTAGAGTAAAGTGGAGATTAGGTGGGAATTGGCAGCAGAAATTCTGGCTGTCTTGGTGAGGAATTGTTTGTTTCAGTGCAATGCACCTAGTTTTTTTGTGAACTTTTTTATGGTAAGAGAAATGCGAGTGTCACATCTGAAATTACCTGACTTTCTCTCTAAAAATACCATAAACCTGTTTTCCCTCACCTCATATTGCAATTCCTATTTCTGTTAGACTAACTTACCTTAAATTTCTCTACAAACTGTCTAAAATGTCTGTAAATATTAAACAATTGCCATATACCTTGCATAGAGTCTTAATCAATGTTTTAATATTATATCTAATTTGTTATAATTATTTAAGCTGCAGATGTATTTATTTATTTATTTTGAAGATTGTAAAATTATTGTTCTTAAAATATTTTGTAACAATTTGGAGCTTTTATTCCCAGGCCTCCACTGAGAAAGGGCTTCTACTCAGTTGCACTTTCCCAGTAGTCAAATGTCAATAAATAAATATTTAACTATGGTCAGATTTCAATCTGCTGGCACTGCATTATATTAAGGCAGAAAGTTAGTTTTGCTGGTGGCAAAGAGGGTTAAGGCTATGAGCTATACTTCTGTGGTACACAATTTGATTCCCTTGCCCTCATTTACTTACTGTGTGATCTTGAGCAAGCAACTTAACCAGACTGTGCTTGAGGGTAACTGAGAATTTTGGCTAACCTCAATGGTCCTCTGGTATGCAAGCTTACTTATTATCTATTGGAGACAGACGCAGAAAAATAATGCTATTTTCACAGCATGGTGAATGAGGGCAGTAAAATACCAGCTAATTTGAGAACATCTGAGGGCATTTGGTCTCTCAGCTTTTCAACAGCTCTTGCTTTACATACCTGATATAGTATGAGTCAAAGAGAGGCAGGCTAGAATGTACGGTAGGTCACGGGCCAGACAAACTGTAGCAATCATGAAAAAAAGAAGGCCAGCACCTTGGAAGCATGAAGATTTATTATAAGAACCAGACCAGTTTCAGCGTATAGCTTTCATCAGTGGTACATCTCAAAAAGCAGTGATAACCCTGCAATAAATACTTAATCTAATTAGGTATCCATGACATCATTTCCTGTTCAAGACAAAACTTTCCTGATACCAAATAATAGGCACAAAAACAATGCAGAACACAATAAAAATCAATATAGAATTAGTATTTTGTTCCACTTTATTCTTTTCCTTGATATTTTGGTAATCTGTTTTTTGTTTTATGAACTGTGTACTCTTGGTATCCACCACAGAGTACTAAATCATATCCAATGGTATCCAACCCATGATAGGAAAGGAAAGTACTACAATTTGCCATTTAATCCAGGTCTTGAATAAACCACCCAATTTTACAATCCATTTCCTTTCCTTCATATTTAATACATTATGCCACCCTGTTTTGAAATATCTATTTTGTCAATGACTGTGAAAGTAAATTTCACTGTATGATGAATTAGTGAATGTCTATAAAGAGCATTGGTGGCTCTGGCATTCCTAATATCCCCTAGATGATCTGACATTCGAAATGTAAATTGCCTAGAAGTTTGGCCCACATAGAAAGCTTGACAAGTGCAAGTGGCTAAATATATAACCCAATCTGTTCCGCAATTGGGGAGCAGTTAATGTTATACACCTGTCCAGTGATTTTGCTGGTAAAGGTTTTGTTTTGAAAACATGTTTACAGAAAGTGCAGTGTCCACATGGGTAAGAACTAATCAATCTCTCCCTGTTAATTTTGTTTGATGATAGATGGCATCCTAATGCATGATTTTTTTGTAATGAGAGAAATGGGAACCCAAAGTTTTTCCCTGCCTGTAGGAAAATAGGCATTTGTCCCCCAAAAGGTCATCCAATTGTTCATTCCAGTGTTTGTCAATAACATCAATAAGATGTGCTGTGTTTCTACCAAATGTGGTGACCATTCTCAAGGTGTCCTTATTATCCTTCCTGGGTTGATGTTTGTATTCCAATAAAGTGTTCCTTGATTGGTTTTTGGCCCATTGTATGGCTGAGTTAACATTTTGTTTGCCATATCCCCTAGCTAAAAATCTGTTCACTAAATCCTGATGGGATTGTGTAAGATCCAGCTGTGAAAAGCAAATTATCTTCAAACGCAAAAACTGGGATTTTGTAATGTTATTAATGGTATGTTTGGGGTGGAGACTGGAGGCATGTAGCATGCTGTTGTATTGTGGATATTTTCGGTAAATTGTGGTTCGTAGTGTGTTGTCTGGTTGACACTGTAAATGGACATCCAAAAAGTGAATCTCATGTTTATGATGACTCACTGTAAATTCAGCCCCCCATTTGTTTCCATTGAGATATTCAATGAATTCCTCTAGATATTCACTGCCTCCTTTCCATACAAGCCAACAGTCATCGAAAATTCGTCTCCATATGTCTATCTCTGGCAAATACAGATTATGTATTTCATTATATATAATGTGCTCCTCCCCATATCCCATATATAAATCAGCATATATTGGGGCAAAAGATGCACCCATTGCTGTGCCTTGAATTTGCCAGTAGTACTCATTGAAAATAGAAGACGTTTTTAGTAAGGACATGCTCGGCCATACAAATAAGCAATGTGTCGAAACCTGGACTGTAAATATTGGTCCTATTTAGCCAAAATTCTAATGCTCTTAATCCAGCCCAATGTGGAATGCTGGTATAGAGTGATTTAACATCCAGTGTACACATCAACCAATGAGGTTCCAATTGAGACTCAGATACAATTTGTAAAAATTCGGTGGTATCCTTTAATCTGGCTTTGACATATGGCAAAAGCAGTTTCAAATATTCTGTCAAAAATGCTGGCTCCGTGAGGGAGCCTGTGCCCAAAACAATAGACCTGCCTGGTGGTGTATTCAAAGATTTGTGAATTTTGGGCAATAGGTAAAGATATTGTTTATCTGGATCATTGACCATTTGTTGTTGTCTGGTTTTAACACTGATAATTCCCTCCTCAACAGCTTCCTGCAAAAAATTGTCAATTTCTTTTTTAAAGTTTGGAGTGGGGTCCATGGGCATGTTCATACAATGCTGAGGGCTGGACAGTTGTCTACTTCCCGCGGCCCAGTAATAACTGAAGTCCATGACCACTACCACCCCACCCTTGTCTGCTGGTAGAATTGAAATATCAGTGTTAGCCCTAAGATCACTGAGAGCTTTTTGTTACACCTTTGTCAAATTATGTCTAATGGTATGTAAGGATCCTAAATGGTAATGCAAATCTTTAATCACTGCCTGTTGGAAGATGGCAACATGTTTGTCCATGGGTGGACTGAAATTAGATTTGTGGAATCTAAAATCAGCGGATCTCTGAGAATGATCCTTTTGGCCGAAAAACAATTTTAAGTTAATCTTTCTACAAAAAGATAATATATCAGAAACAAAAATGCTTTCATTCACAAAAAAAAACAGGGATAAAACCAAGACCTTTATTCAACAATGATTCCTCTTCAGATGATAAAACATATTTTGAAATATTATGCACATTTGAGCATTCAAGATTTATTTCACTATTGATTGAAAAAGATCCTCTATGTTTTTTTCCCCTATGTTTACACCCCCCCCCCCCGTGCCTCCTACTCCTGAAGGGTATTCTGGACACCGGCCCCTCTTGGAATCAGGGGAATCACTAATGTATGTGGATTCGGTGTCAGTAGTGGAGGATTCCTTCCTCGAAGTTGTAGTGTGGGGTCTACCTTTTTCAATATGGATCTCGGTCTTTTTTTGCATATCTGAGTGGTATCTTTAGTTCCATCAGCAAACCTAACACTTCTCTGTGACTCAAACAGCCTACCCCTCTCATAGTCCTCCATATCTCTGGAAAACTTATGTAACTTCTTGACTTTCAAATGATTTTCAAAGGTAGTCAGTTCCTTTGCGAGTCTGCTGAGATTGTCCTTAAAGTTTGTTTGTTCTTCATGTTTTTTTCAATTCCTAACATATTTTTTGAACATCACAAATGTTGACCTCAATTGTTCTTTCATAGTAAGATGCCAGAATATTAACAAAGGACGTTGACGCCTGTTGCTGTGCCAGGTTCCAATCCCTTAATAATATATCATCAGGCTTGCTGACTAATGGCTGTAGTTTGGTCCTTAAACCCCTCGGGGTAATATTTTGATTTTGATAAGCTTTGAAAAGCTTTAAGTGCCAAATGTTGGTACGTAACGTTTTTACCTTCTTGACAAGCTGTATAAATAGCAAATTAAAACAGTCAACTGGATCGATCTGGCTGCTCTCCTTTGAGCCCTCATCCATAGGTTTAATTCCAAACACAGGAATATCATCCTTATCTGCACAAAAGCCCTGAAGCAGCATGTTAACATCCATGACCATAAGTTGCTAATTTGCTTCAATCACTCTAAAAACTCTGTTAGTCAACTGTGATGTAATAATACCAAAAATGGAAGCTATATGACATCTCCTGAGCAGACTGTCAAGGGTGCTGGGAAATAAACTCCTTATACTTAAACCTAATTATCTAATACAATAAACTGTAATATTAACCCCATTTGAGTCACAAAGAAATGTAAAAGTTGGCTAATAGGAAAAAAAGGGGTAAAAAAACAATTACCCTAATTGGCCCAAGAGAGCACATGAAGAATCCACCCAGAATAGGCAAATCAGCAATCCGAAACCAAAAGAATATGTTATATTGTGAAATTCACCAGTTGAATGTGGTTATGAATGCCAATCACTGGGAGGGATAAACAAACACCTGTTATTAGACAAAAATAATATAATGACTATTAACTAATCTGTCCCCTGATAGTAAAAATAATTGCAGGCAAGGAGCCTTCTAACTACATATAAGTACACATTTCTCTATTATCAAATATGTGATGACCAGTATTAATAATGCCCTATCAACACACAGAGTCATTGTCCTAAAGATAAATGAGATATTCATTAACCAAGTGTCAGCCTGTAATCCACTTGTAATGAAGTGTGCGGAAATCAGGCCCTATGTGTAATAAACTCATATATAATATGGAAAGCTCACAATCCCCTAAAATGCAATGTCTAAACTAATAAGCTGGATAAAGACACTATAATAAAGAAATGGGATAGTTTTATAATGGTTTCCTGAAGTTACTTCTCCTAGTGCTGAGTTAGTCAATAATAATTAGAAAACCATAATTTGCAGTTTCCCCCAATTATACCATCCATGTTAGCATGAGTAGGTCCATCGGATAGTAACTGGTACTTAGTCACAACCATATAGACTCATTCTTAATCAAAAATTATCATGAAAAAATCATACACTGAACCTCTGTGTAAATAGCAAAACATGCCTGTAATGTATATAAACCACTACATACAAATATCAGTTTGTAGGCCCATGAAAAATAACTGGTGCCCACCCAGCAAAAAATGGAGAATGAATGGTTCAAAACATTCCCTTTGACATCTGTTTGGCCATCCTACCAAAAAAAGGATGCTTTCTCCAGCAATAGACCGACTGATTAATTTAAAACTGTGTGTAGAATGAAAACAGACCCTGATTCCCTACGCCTCAAAATGGGCGAATTGCTCATTATTTGCTTAATGACAAGAGTATCATCTGTCTAAATAACCAAATAAAATTAATATACACATATATATATATATATATATATATATATATATATATATATATATATGTATATATATATACATACACATGAATGTAAACCATTTGTGAAACTCTGCCAAAGTACTAAGCAGCACAAACCAAGAAATAATATCAGGATTCACAGCAATAGGGCAACACACAGAAGTACCACAGAAGTCACAGGAAAATAAAGTTGAATTTAAGTTGAATTTAATGAAGCGCTTTTCGTCTGTGGTGTACACAGACTTCCTCAGACAAAAAGTATTACAAACTACATTTAACTGAACAGCAGCTTAAATATCCAGCAGTATTAAGTCAAAGGTTCAATTAACCAATCAGGCACACCTTGAACCATGAATAAAAATTTAAAGTTAAAGCATAAGCTCACAGGACTTGAGTTCAATCACTCACATTATATTAAAATTAAAATTAAACTAGACAATCATAAAATCAGCCAGTTGTTAGCCTATCATCTAAATAGACACTAGAAACTACCTGATGTAAACAAGTACAAAACACAAACCAGTTACAGTGTGTTACAAACTCATAAAGGCAAAAAGACTATCTAACCAGGTTCTTAAGTTTAAGAAGGCTGCTAATAGAGCAGCCTTCATTGAGACCTGGTAGAGCATAGGCATTTAATCTAATTTGCCATATAATTCAGGCGCCTCTAATAATAGGTGTACAGGGGCTCCTCTAATAGTGTCATGCATTTGTTCTATAACCATAAACTTAAAATGGTGGTCTTTATGCTGGATGATATGTTTAGCAAGAGCATTTTCATCTTCGCTTTGTTAATTGCATATTGATGTTCGTAGATCCGATCTTTAAATCTCATTTCGGTTTTACCTACATAAAACCTGTGCATTTTGGCATAATGCCACATAGACCACCATTTTAGAGTTACAAGTGCATCTGCATCTAATGTCGTATCTAATATTATCAATGTCAAATCGGTTTGATTCAAGAATGTAGCGACATTGATTGCAGTTTTGACATTTGAACATCCCAGAATGCGGTACTCTGCGCTCAGGTTGTTCCAACAACATTTTCATATTTTACCCCTTCTATATGTAACCTCAGGTTTAACTCCCAGTTTGTTCAACATTGCAAGGTTGGAGCGGAACAAGTTCCAGTTCTTAGTAATGATGTCCATAATAGACCTACTACTTGGACAATATGTAAGAATTAATCTAGTGTTATTATTATGTATAGGAGTAGTTCCACCTATACATTCTAACCTAGACTCGGCCAACCGGAAGAACTGATGTTCAGTATAGGTTTGTAAAACCCACTGGATCTTTTGTTAATCACCTCATTGACTAAGTTGTCTAATAAGTTAAGCGGATAGCCTCTATGAAGGAACATATTCTTAAGTAAGTCACATTCCCTAAGAAAGTCATCGTCCAGGCTCACCATCCGGGCTGCTCGTGCAGCTGACCCTTAGCCACAGACCTTTTTGGTAGCTAGGATGGCAGCTACTAAAATGAAGAAAAGAATTAGAGTAGGTAGGCTTTCTATATATGCTGGCCACATATTTATTCAAGATGTCATTTTTAGCCAACCATGCGTCTAAATAGGCTATTGCCTCAGTGTTGAAGGAAGAGGTAAAACTAAAAAGTCAGTGGAGTTATTAAGTAAATTTAATAATAACAGGCTATCAGCTTCTTCACCCTCTAATAAAATAAAGATGTCATCCAGGTAGCGGGTGTAGTACTTGATCTTAGACACTACTACCGACTCATTGTTTAATATGTTCTCCCTTTCCCAGTATGACATCACTATGTTGGCCAAGCTGGCTCATAAAGGGACCCCATAGCCACCCCAGTTTTTGTAGATAGAAATTCTCTCCTAATAAAAATAGTTGTTATAAAGGATCAAGTCCAACAGTTCAATCACAAGGGATATTTCATGGGGGGCACCCTTACTCTTAAGGAAGAAGGCCACCCAGTCCAAAGCTATCTGCAAAGGTATACAAGTGTATAAATCCTTGACATCTATTGTCAGGAAATTGTACTCTCTACTGAATGGAATGTTGTTTAACTTATCAAGAAAAGACCAAGAGTCTTTACAGATTTGCTCTTCATCCTCAAGGTACTTCTGCAGGATAGTATCAACCAGCTTGGCACAAGGATATGTAGGAGAGCAGCCCATCAGCGAGTGGGCATAGGTGGATTAACAAGGTCCTTGTGGATCTTGGGTATACCAAAGATACAAGGGTACCTGGGAAATAATGTGGTAAGGTATTTGTGTTGACCTTGGTTAACTCTACCCTCAAAAAACATTTTGTCCAAGGAGCTCTTAATTTTATGATATCGTGGTTTACCTCAGACCTTGAACTAATCATATGCATCATTAGACAATAGGCCCAACATCCTGTCAAAGTAGTCTAATTGATCAAAGACTACAACCCCACCACCTTTATCGGGTTTACAGATTCTTAAGGAATGTAACTTAACATATTCCAACAGGGTCATTTCAGACTTCCTAAATCGTTGGTACATTTACTTAAATGCAAATTACTATGTCTTAAATCAAGTTCACAAGTGGATTCAAACGCTTGTACTAGTGGGTGCAGAGGTGGGTTAAACATGCTAGGGACAAACATATCAGATGGAGTATCATGACTGAAACCACGAGTTTCAAACAGCAGGTTAAAGTTCAATTTACGAGCAAACATCTTAATATCGATGATGGTGTTCACTAAATCGAACTTCTGTTGAGGTACATAGGTGTATTCCTTAGATAAAAGGTCGGCCAGTTCATCAGGGATCAGCACGTTGGAGTAATTAAAGATATTAAAATCTCCAAGTTGATTGGTAGAAATAACTGGGCCCATACGTTGGTTAATGGGGGGAACCACAGTATCAGTCTCTACATCCTGCAGGTTATCAGTAATAGGCAAGGTGAAACCACACAAGGAACCTCGTTTACCACACAAGCGAGGCTTCAGTAAGGCCAGGAGGCAGAGGTAGAGCCAGGTGATAGGTACTCCTGGTATCTACTGCCTCTGAAAAACTGTTTCTGTTGCTTCCCTTAAAGATTGCTGCAAGTTGTTCCTTTGCTTAGGGATGGCACCCTGTTTGTTGGTGGAAAAGTGTACCTGTTGCTGACCCATTGCCGTAGTGTGAGGACCCTGCTTTTGTTTACGGTTCATAAGTCTCTCACTCCTTCTGACCCCTTGGTCAACAGGGGTATCCCCAAATGTATCAAGGTCCCTGATGTTATCCGATGCTGACTCACCTCTACAGTTTGTGGTGGGAGGATCCCCACTACTACCATTAGGATTCCAAGCTTGTGATGGGCAGGGGTGGATAAGCCACCCTAACTGGTATGCTTTTAAATCGCGCTCAAGTTTCTTGATTTTGTTGAATTTTAGTTTAGACAGGTACTGGTCGATGCTGGTAAAACATCTATTATAATCATATTTGTACCTGCTAAATTCTACATGGGTTTTAATCGAGTTATCCAACACAGTAATTTCATCATTTAACTGTGTCACCCATGCAGAGTAATGCTTGATCATAAGCTTTAAGAGGTCCTGGCCTTGTTGGTCAAATAAATTAATCAATTCCTTATGGAATTCTGAATTCAACACCAACCCTGTCGGTATTGAAAATGCCTTAAGCCTTTAGGAATGACATTGCAAGCTATACATTCATTAAAATATGAAATTTCAAGTTTCAGTTTTTAAGTTTCAATAAGAGTTTATCAAAAGTTTTTAGTTTGTCAGCTAAATCATTACTGTTTACCTCATGGCCATCAGTAGAGTTGTCGTGCATCCTACGGGTTGCTTTATCGCCATATCCTGTAAACACGAAATCCTCGGATAACCAATTGCCCAAAACTGGGGCCCCATCAAGAAGACCACTTGGAAGAGTCCGACTGGCATCTGCTATACATTCGGTAGGCTCAACCTGACTCTCTAACCGGCTAGGAAAACCTCCGGTTAATAGTGGCTCTGTCCTAGCTAAACTTTCGTTTAGTATAGGTGGATTTACTGTTCGTGCTACTTGCACTGAATTAGAAGTAATTGCCGGTTGCACTGTATCAGGTGTAGTTGCGAGCCAGCCTAATGCTGGCTGCCGTTGGTGATTTAGGCGTAGTGGCCAAACCTGGCGTAGCAAAGGGTTTAAAAACTCTCTGCCATTAAGCTGAATTCAAGCTGCCAAAATCAGTGTTCCCATTAAGGGAAGGAACCGTAGCAGAGGGTTTGCTGGTTGAACAGCGCCACCTGGCGCATTCTCCATTACAGGCGGTTGAAAGCTGTTAACAAAAGGCAGAAAAAGATTCTTCATGTCCTGTTGTTGTGTGTCTAGCTTGTCGAGCCTTGCACACAGCGATTCCATTCTTTCAAATAGAGACTCAAATAAATTATCCTGTGCAACTGTAGAAAGAGTAGCTGGTGCTGGAAGGGCACTATTACAGCTCTTCAATAATGCTGGAGTAGCATTCGGAGAGAACCCATCATTGCTGTCAGATCCAGAAGCCATGAAACAACCAAGTACTAAGCAGCACAAACCAAGAAATAATATCAGGATTCACAGCAATAGGGCAACACACAGAAGTACCACAGAAGTCACAGGAAAATAAAGTTGAATTTAAGTTGAATTTAATGAAGCGCTTTTCGTCTGTGGTGTACACAGACTTCCTCAGACAAAAAGTATTACAAACTACATTTAACTGAACAGCAGCTTAAATATCCAGCAGTATTAAGTCAAAGGTTCAATTAACCAATCAGGAACACCTTGAACCATGAATAAAAATTTAAAGTTAAAACGCAAGCTCACAGGACTTGAGTTCAATCACTCACATTATATTAAAATTAAAATTAAACTAGACAATCATAAAATCAGCCAGTTGTTAGCCTATCATCTAAATAGACACTAGCCACTACCTGATGTAAACAAGTACAAAACACAAAACAGTTAGAGTGTGTTACAAACTCATAAAGGCAAAAAGACTATCTAACCAGGTTGGCTGATTTTATGATTGTCTAGTTTAATTTTAATTTTAATATAATGTGAGTGATTGAACTCAAGTCCTGTGAGCTTGCGTTTTAACTTTAAATTTTTATTCATGGTTCAAGGTGTGCCTGATTGGTTAATTGAACCTTTGACTTAATACTGCTGGATATTTAAGCTGCTGTTCAGTTAAATGTAGTTTGTAATACTTTTTGTCTGAGGAAGTCTGTGTACACCACAGACGAAAAGCGCTTCATTAAATTCAACTTAAATTCAACTTTATTTTCCTGTGACTTCTGTAGTACTTCTGTGTGTTGCCCTATTGCTGTGAATCCTGATATTATTTCTTGGTTTGTGCTGCTTAGTACTTGGTTGTTTCATGGCTTCTGGATCTGACAGCAATGATGGGTTCTCTCCGAATGCTACTCCAGCATTATTGAAGAGCTGTAATAGTGCCCTTCCAGCACCAGCTACTCTTTCTACAGTTGCACAGGATAATTTATTTGAGTCTCTATTTGAAAGAATGGAATCGCTGTGTGCAAGGCTCGACAAGCTAGACACACAACAACAGGACATGAAGAATCTTTTTCTGCCTTTTGTTAACAGCTTTCAACCGTCTGCAATGGAGAATGCGCCAGGTGGCGCTGTTCAACCAGCAAACCCCTCTGCTACGGTTCCTTCCCTTAATGGGAACACTGATTTTGGCAGCTTGAATTCAGCGAATGGCAGAGAGTTTTTAAACCCTTTGCTACGGCCAGGTTTGGCCACTACGTCTAAATCACCAACGGCAGCCAGCATTAGGCTGGCTCCGGTCACTACACCTGATACAGTGCAACCGGCAATTACTTCTAATTCAGTGCAAGTAGCACGAACAGTAAATCCACCTATACTAAACGAAAGTTTAGCTAGGACAGAGCCACTATTAACCGGAGGTTTTCCTAGCGGCTTACATAGTCAGGTTGAGCCACAATGTATAGCAGATGCCAGTCGGACTCTTCCAAGTGGTCTTCTTGATGGGGCCCCAGTTTTGGGCAATTGGTTATCCGAGGATTTCGTGTTTACAGGATATGGCGATAAAGCAACCCGTAGGATGCACGACAACTCTACTGATGGCCATGAGGTAAACAGTAATGATTTAGCTGACAAACTAAAAACTTTTGATAAACTCTTATTGAAACTTAAAAAACTGAAACTTGAAATTTCATATTTTAATGAATGTATAGCTTGCAATGTCATTCCTAAAGGCTTAAGGCATTTTCAATACCCGACAGGGTTGGTGTTGAATTCAGAATTCCATAAGGAATTGATTAATTTATTTGACCAACAAGGCCAGGACCTCTTAAAGCTTATGATCAAGCATTACTCTGCATGGGTGACACAGTTAAATGATGAAATTACTGTGTTGGATAACTCGATTAAAACCCATGTAGAATTTAGCAGGTACAAATATGATTATAATAGATGTTTTACCAGCATCGACCAGTACCTGTCTAAACTAAAATTCAACAAAATCAAGAAACTTGAGCGCGATTTAAAAGCATACCAGTTAGGGGTGGCTTATCCACCCCCTGCGCCATCACAAGCTTGGAATCCTAATGGTAGTAGTGGGGATCCTCCCACCACAAACTGTAGAGGTGAGTCAGCATCGGATAACATCAGGGACCTTGATACATTTGGGGATACCCCTGTTGACCAAGGGGTCAGAAGGACTGAGAGACTTATGAACCGTAAACAACAGCAGGGTCCTCACACTATGGCAATGGGTCAGCAACAGGTACACTTTTCCACCAACAAACAGGGTGCCATCCCTAAGCAAAGGAACAACTTGCAGCAATCTTTTAAGGGGAAGCAACAGAAACAGTTTTTTCAGAGGCAGTAGATACCAGGAGTACCTATCACCTGGCTCTACCTCTGCCTCCTGGCCTTACTGAAGCCTCGGCTTGTGTGGTAAACGAGGTTCCTTGTGTAGTTTCACCTTTGCCTATTACTGATAACCTGCAGGATGTAGAGACTGATACTGTGGTTCCCCCCATTAACCAACATATGGGCCCAGTTATTTCTACCAATCAACTTGGAGATTTTAATATCTTTAATTACTCCAACGTGCTGATCCCTGATGAACTGGCTGACCTTTTATCTAAGGGATACACCTATGTACCTCAACAGAAGTTCGATTTAGTGAACACCATCATCGATATTAAGATGTTTGCTCGTAAATTGAACTTTAACCTGCTGTTTGAAACTCGTGGTTTCAGTCATGATACTCCATCTGATATGTTTGTCCCTAGCATGTTTAACCCACCTCTGCACCCACTAGTACAAGCGTTTGAATCCACTTGTGAACTTGATTTAAGACATAGTAATTTGCATTTAAGTAAATGTACCAACGATTTAGGAAGTCTGAAATGACCCTGTTGGAATATGTTAAGTTACATTCCTTAAGAATCTGTAAACCCGATAAAGGTGGTGGGGTTGTAGTCTTTGATCAATTAGACTACTTTGACAGGATGTTGGGCCTATTGTCTAATGATGTGTATATGATTAGTTCAAGGTCTGAGGTAAACCACGCATATCATAAAATTAAGAGCTCCTTGGACGAAATGTTTTTTGAGGGTAGAGTTAACCAAGGTCAACACAAATACCTTACCACATTATTTCCCAGGTACCCTTGTATCTTTGGTATATCCAAGATCCACAAGGACCTTGTTAATCTGACCTATGCCCACTCGCTGATGGGCTGCTCTCCTACATATCCTTGTGCCAAGCTGGTTGATACTATCCTGCAGAAGTACCTTGAGGATGAAGAGCAAATCTGTAAAGACTCTTGGTCTTTTCTTGATAAGTTAAACAACATTCCATTCAGTAGAGAGTACAATTTCCTGACAATAGATGTCAAGGATTTATACACTTGTATACCTTTGCAGATAGCTTTGGACTGGGTGGCCTTTTTCCTTAAGAGTAAGGGTGCCCCGCCCCATGAAATATCCCTTGTGATTGAACTGTTGGACTTGATCCTTTATAACAACTATTTTTATTAGGAGAGAATTTCTATCTACAAAAACTGGGGTGGCTATGGGGTCCCCATGGAGCCAGCTTGGCCAACATAGTGATGTCATACTGGGAAAGGAGAACATATTAAACAATGAGTCGGTAGTAGTGTCTAAGATCAAGTACTACACCGTTACCTGGATGACATCTTTATTTTATTAGAGGGTGAAGAAGCTGATAGCCTGTTATTATTAAATTTACTTAATAACTCCACTGACTTTTTAGTTTTACCTCTTCCTTCAACACTGAGGCAATAGCCTATTTAGACGTATGGTTGGCTAAAATGACATCTTGAATAAATATGTGGCCAGCATATATAGAAAGCCTACCTACTCTAATTCTTTTCTTCATTTTAGTAGCTGCCATCCTAGCTACCAAAAAGGTCTGTGGCTAAGGGTCAGCTCGTGCACGAGCAGCCCGGATGGTGAGCCTGGACGATGACTTTCTTAGGGAATGTGACTTACTTAAGAATATGTTCCTTCATAGAGGCTATCCGCTTAACTTATTAGACAACTTAGTCAATGAGGTGATTAACAAAGATCCAGTGGGTTTTACAAACCTATACTGAACATCAGTTCTTCCGGTTGGCCGAGTCTAGGTTAGAATGTATAGGTGGAACTACTCCTATACATAATAATAACACTAGATTAATTCTTACATATTGTCCAAGTAGTAGGTCTATTATGGACATCATTACTAAGAACTGGAACTTGTTCCATTCCAACCTTGCAATTTTGAACAAACTGGGAGTTAAACCTGAGGTTACATATAGAAGGGGTAAAATATGAAAATGTTGTTGGAACAACCTGAGCGGCAGAGTACCCGTACTTCTGGGATGTTCAAATGTCAAAACTGCAATCAATGTCGTTACATTCTTGAATCAAACCGATTTGACATTGATAATATTAGATACGACATTAGATGCAGATGCACTTGTAACTCTAAAATGGTGGTCTATGTGGCATTATGCCAAAATGCACAGGTTTTATGTAGGTAAAACCGAGCGTAGATTTAAAGATCGGATCTACGAACATCAATATGCAATTAACAAAGCGAAAGATGAAAATGCTCTTGCTAAACATATCATCCAGCATAAAGACCACCATTTTAAGTTTATGGTTATAGAACAAATGCATGACACTATTAGAGGAGCCCCTGTACACCTATTATTAGAGGCGTCTGAATTGCGATGGCAAATTAGATTAAATGCCTATGCTCTACCAGGTCTCAATGAAGGCTGCTCTATTAGCAGCCTTCTTAAACTTAAGAACCTGGTTAGATAGTCTTTTTGCCTTTATGAGTTTGTAACACACTCTAACTGGTTTGTGTTTTGTACTTGTTTACATCAGGTAGTGGCTAGTGTCTATTTAGATGATAGGCTAACAACTGGCTGATTTTATGATTGTCTAGTTTAATTTTAATTTTAATATAATGTGAGTGATTGAACTCAAGTCCTGTGAGCTTGCGTTTTAACTTTAAATTTTTATTCATGGTTCAAGGTGTGCCTGATTGGTTAATTGAACCTTTGACTTAATACTGCTGGATATTTAAGCTGCTGTTCAGTTAAATGTAGTTTGTAATACTTTTTGTCTGAGGAAGTCTGTGTACACCACAGACGAAAAGCGCTTCATTAAATTCAACTTAAATTCAACTTTATTTTCCTGTGACTTCTGTGGTACTTGTGTGTGTTGCCCTATTGCTGTGAATCCTGATATTATTTAAACTCTGCCAAAGTAATAATAGCCCCGGACCAAAAATATATGATCAGCGTGTGTACAGGCATGCACCAAAATGAGTTCTTATATCATGAAGTCTGCCTTGAACAATTAGAAACCAATCCTCCATGGAGTGTTTATGTTCCCTGTTTGAACATAATCCTTTGCTAGTGCAGTCCTCATCGATCGCAATCAATTCAGGTGTGGCCCATAAGCTCAAAACAGTACAGTCAATGTCTAAACATATGTCCGAATGATACACGATCTCTCAAACACTTGTTAATACACCAAACCTTGCCCAATCTGAGAGCAGCCCTTGTTGTAATTTCAAAAGCCCCTTCAAATATCGGCCAAAAAAAGAGAATGTCACTGGAAACAATAAAGGTATGGCCACCAACAAAATTAGGCCAGAAGTAATGCCAAAGCCACAATGGGAATAAAAAAAAGTTAAGTGACTCAAAAAACACTAACCCGTGAAATGTAGTCGATGAATCCCCCTCTGTAGATAAAACAACAGAAGTATTCCAAACAAAATGTTATTTCAGCAAGGCTTTTACATATAAAGGACTCGACGACCACACTGAATGCTCGAATGTTAAAAAAGCGCTGATTCACGAGGTAGATGAGTCATCCCCTTCCAATACTGCAAAAATAAATCCTGTCGATGAAAAAAGAAAAGGCAATAGACTCCATCCAATATATGACAATCTGTGGTTAGATCCAACCATCTAGATGGAAAACAAGGTGCACATATAAATGACGAGATAGATGAAACAAACAGATTACAAACCAATGAAAAAACCTCCTCTACTGACATTGAATGCCACTAAAATGGCTCCTACGTCAGCACTCCCAACACCAACAGCCAGCAAATAATATGTAGTCAAATAATTTAATTTAATCCAGGTGGGAATAAACCACCCAAATTTACAATCCATTTCCTTTCCTTCATGTTTAATATATTATGCCACCCTGTTTTGAAAGACAGGAAATGATGTCATGGATACCTAATTAGATTAAGTATTTATTGCAGGGTTATCACTGCTTTTTGAGATGTACCACTGATGAAAGCTATATGCTGAAACTGGTCTGGTTCTTATAATAAATCTTCATGCTTCCAAGGTGTTGGCCTTCTTTTTTTCATAGTATGAGGAGTATACAGAGGCAATACCAGTTGTAGAATATAGGAATTTAGAAGAGAAGGGGTATAGAGTGAAGTGAAGATAATTTTTTCTGAGAGGCCTCAATCAGAGAGGGAGCCAGAGGTGGTGGCATGTTCCCACCTTTTGATATCTCTATATTAAGAGCTCACCATAATGGTGTTATCAGTGCTGTAGAAATGGTTATGGTGTTGAACTTTCTAGTAGCTTTTTTTTGCTGTTTTAATGAAAACAAATGTATCTCATATATGCAGAAGGGACATATTTCCGTTTATACTAGGTTGCTTCTCTTACTTTGTAGAAAGCTTTCACTATGAAATTAGTGTTGAAAGGTTGTAAGATGCATATGCTGTGTCCATGTGTCTACTGAAATTAAGCAGTACACTGATTTGGGGAGCATTATTATTTTAACTGCTTTGAGATGGGCATTGCATATGAAAATCTGATCATAGTTGAGAAGTCAGGCGTACCTCTTCTTTACCTTTTCATTTAATTGTCCAGAAAATAGCCTGATGTTTGATTTGGCTTGACATGCTGAACTTAAAAATCCTACTTCACAAAACGTTTATGTCCCACTGAAGGTACAACAAATGATAGGACTGTTCCAAAAAGTGCAAACGCTTTAGTGAGTTGTGAACCTTTTTATGTCCAGAGCTCTGCAAGTTGCACTAGTGCCTTGGACTCTGAGCTGGGAAACAGATCAAACCGGTTTGCCTTTATGCCATCAGATGTGTATTCTGCCTTCTGTTGTATTTCCATTTCTGACTGTCAAACAATTGTGACTTAATCTGATATGTATGAGGAGAGACAATTTTCCTGTAATATGGTAATTTACCTCAAAGCACAGATATTATGCTTTAACCTACAGATGCCAAGATGTATCCTCTGTCTTAAATGAACAAGCCTGAATGATTATTACTGCTGTGTTTCTGTTTAAAATTCCTGTTACTTACCATCGGTGTAATTCTTTAAAGTATTCTGCCAATTTTGTTAATTAAGTTCAAGATTAGGCAAAATCAAGGGTTCATCAGATTATACCCTTGCTAATGTTTTATTAATGTCTTTATACTTTTAATGACCATCTTGTTAGATGACACAAATGCATATATTTCTACAAAGTGCATTCTTAGTGATTGTTTATTGCACAGAGTGAGAGCTGCGTAGATCTTTAACTCTTAAGCAAAAAGTGAAGCTCAATTGATGATATATTGCAAAACATAGCAGTTAAAGTCTAATAAATAATTATAGCTGTTTAATGACAACATAGTCATTTATTCTAATCTGGTCAAAAGCTATGCATTTCTGTTACACGAATGTCCTTCTCTTCTGTTTAGCCTTTGCTGGTATCATCTTTACAAGAAAGGTACTTTTGTGCACTTCTGATACATGCTTGAGCTCTTCGACCGGCTGTTGTGAGATGTTTTGAAGATAATAATGTTAGTCACCTATCTGCATGCATTCTATGTTCTCATAAGATAGCACATAGCTTTTTGAAAAAAAAAAAAAAAAAAAAAAACATTTAAGTCTGCACTTTCATCTTCTTTGCATAACACTTCATGCTCCTAATCTGTTCTTGTTCAGTCCTTTGTTTCATTGTCTTTAGTTTCCATTTTCTTTTAGGTATCCTTTCCAAAACATGTACCCACTTTTCTAGCAATGTTCTACATTTCATGCCTTAATTGCTTGTGTACTAAGTTCAGTCTGGATTGCTATAATTACTGGTGCTATTGGCATATATCCAATGTTTTGTACCAGTTTTTTTCCATCATAAGCATAAACATGTGGTGTGCAGCTACATATGTTACAAAACCTCATTTCATAGGTGACTGCTGTAAGAAAATGAAGACCCAGTAATTAATCAGGCATTTAGTCATAATACTAGATATTTCTTTGACAAAGTAAAGTCATCTCCTTGTCCATACAACACTCTTGATCTGTTTGTGATAACAGTTGTAGTAAACTTTAATGCAGCACAGTAAATTGTACCCCACTAACTGCAAAATGAGACGTCGGTTAACAGCGAAGATGCAAAGTTAGCTCATATTAATGTCCACACCATGTGTTAGTTATTCTACAAAGTTGGGCATCATATGTAAAATAGCTGTACTTACTGTTACAGGGAATCAGTTTTACTTTATGTGCTCACTAGGCTCTGCTCAGTTTACATAGAATGAGTGTAACAGCAGTTTACATAGAATGAGTGCAACAAAGTTGCTAGTGGAGCAGCTTTTATTAATTAAGCAGAATAATTTACAGTCTACTGCTCTTTCAGCTGCCCTGCTTTATATTCAACTTGTCCATCTAATTATCACTCATGTTAATAAAGTCAAATATACTGCCTTTCAGGCTTTACACTCCCCAGG
>NC_056731.1:1038747490-1038769990 GCF_019279795.1 Protopterus annectens | reverse complement strand
AAATAGCTGTTGACGCCATTGCATACCTTATATCCATTCTTATCAACCATTCAACACCTGAAAATCTAGTCCCTGAGATCTGGAAAATCTCACACATTTTCCACTCCATAAAGGAGGCAACCCAAAGGAGTTAACCTATTATTGGTCTATTGCAATACTCTTGCTTCAATCCAAAATGCTTGCGAGGTGTATACACACTCGAGTTATGGACTATCTCATGACCTATAACCTTCTCACAAACACCCAACATGGCTTCAGGCCCTACCACAGCACCACAACCACCCTTATGTCATTCACTCACACAGTGAACATCCATAGAAATAATGGCAACTTTGTCTTTGCTATCTTCCTTGACATCTCCAAGGCTTCTGATATGGTTGACCACAGCAAACTCATCAAACCCCTCTCAGAGCTAAACCTTAGAAAATCCTCCATAGACTGGGTTAAAAGTTATTTAACAAATGGACAGCAAGCAGTACAGTGATGGCAAGTATTCTCTCCATTGTTACCAGTCACTCTGGGTGTTCCCAAGGATCCATCCCTCGTCCTTTACTTTTCTCTATCTTCACAAACAGCCTCCACCTCTCTACTTTACATACCTCAGTCGACCAACATGCTGATGATTTAACATTAATCTGTGCCTCTCCTTCTCCCTAAGATCTCCATATAAAAAAAACAGGTCTCTTTCTTTTTCATTGAAGAATGGCTTACCACCTCTCAACTAATATGAAACTCCAACAAAGCCAAACACCTCATATTCCAGACAACCACTCACTCCAACCCTATCAATTCTAACAACAAGACTACTATCTCTTCTGTCACCCACACCAAACTTCTAGGAGTTGAAATAGACTGCAACATGAACTTTGACATTCACATTTCACTCAACATAAAGAAAGTACACAAAAACTTGGTGCACTATATAGAAACGAACACTTCCTCACAGATAGCACCAGATCTAAAATAGCACAAACACATCTCATATCTATTCTTATATATGCCTTCGCAATATTTCCCAATATTAGAAAATCTGATATTGCCAAACTTGAAGCTTGCTGTAACAAGATTACAAAGTTTGCTACCAATACCTCACATCGCACACACCACTGTTCTCTCCTTAAAAAACTAAATGGTATCAAACTTCCTCAACTTCTCTTTTACCACCAACTTATTCTAATCCACAAAATTCTCTATATCCCTGAGAATCCCCCCCCCCCCACTGCACTTCAAAACCTAATACAAGCCTACTGCAGTACTTGGGTCCTATGCTCCAATAACAAAGCTCTCATACACATCACTAAAGCCAACAACTCTGCAGGTGTCTCCCTTTACTCATACTTTATAGCCAATAAATGGAACACTCTGCCCACTCACATATCAGCTGCTACATCACTAACTCAGTTTAAAAAAAAAAAAAAAAAAACACACCTTCTAGACAATTTGATTTGTAACTGTGACACCCCTGGCTAGACTAACTCCACCTTCTACTTGCACACACAGGGTAGAAATCCTCCCTTATTACAGACAGTAGATCTTATTTTATCCTGTAACTGTTCACTCTTTCTTCACATCTCTTAATTTCAAAGTCTTTTGTAGTAACCATCTTTTCCTACTGATGTTATTTGATTGTACAGTTTATGGTGATTCAACTTTTGAACCTGTATAGTGTGCTCAAGTCATCCTAAAAAATAGTTGCTGTGCATTTTTTTATCATAATGTTATATAATTTTACGATCTTAAGATTCTGTACTTGTGAAATTTTAAGTTTTTAAAAGAAATGATACTGTGTTACATGTGTAGCCTTTCTCCTGGGCCTTCTCTGAAAAAGGACTTGTGTTCAGTTGGACTTTCCCTGTAAAAACATGTAAAATAAAATAAATAAATAGTAATAATATCTGAAGGAGGGGCACTGCTATACTTGTATGTGACAGTACAGGCAATACAAGCTAGTTGCCTTGTGTGCATGGTGTATATCTATGACATAATCCACAATGCCACAAATGATATACATGCCATTAATGTTGTCAAACATCTGTTTATGCAGTGTGTGCATAAGCTGAACAGGTAGCACACATGCATCTGTGCAACAACTTGATTGGTGTTCCACACCATCAGACATATATATTCCACAGAAAGATTAGCTAGGTATGGTCAATAAGCTGTGTGACAGTGCACTGTGACAAAGGTGGTACACTTCAGATACACATTATTGGAAGATGTGTAGAGAGATACATCAAGAAGGGTGCATTGCACACAGTTATTGGTGTGATGAAGTGTGGGAACCATGATGTTATTATGGCCTCTGATGTGTACGTCCTTCACATACCTAGTACTTTGTTACATTCAAGGGAGTAGTCAGTACTGTGACCACATGATGGTGGGTTTACCACTTACTCTGTACCCCAGGATGCAGGTCACATATGTATCAGTCTGATTATAAGGTGTGATGTCTGCATTACACTTGGGTGGCATGTCTGTCTCCTGATTAAACAAATCCCTCCATGTGTTTCATCAACACAGGTGTTATCTTGGCTGTGGCAACAGCCTCTGGTATGTGTTGATAATGTCTGTATTATGCTAATATCACAGTTAGATTGCTGACAAGCTGTAATCCCTCAGGCAGCTTTTTGTACACAGGATGCAATGTCTATCACTTAACCAATGGGCAGGAAATGGCCTAGCAGACACCCCTGATATACTGACCTGGTCACTGGAACTGAGATATAAGTCATATCACGCATTTTGACATAGTGAGATGCCACATATGTCATACAGTGGTCTACCCATTTGGTAATATAGTTGTTTATGGACACATATGACAGTGCTGATTGAATACCTCAGTGTGGCTTTGTGTCAAATGCCATGACCTGTTAAAGTTCCTTAGGATGACACTGTTATCATCATGCATGCCATCAGTAACCTCTTTGAAGACATCTATCAAATGTAACAGATCTGATGTAGCAGTAACAACTCACACAGGTCTGTTGCACACATCTGGAATATTACTAGTGTACATGTAGAGGAGTTCCACGATGACATGTTGGTCTACCTCACAGTCAAGGAGAGTTAGGATGTCTCTATACATGCATGCATCAGATGCTGTTTCCCCAACTCAGGTGGATGCATGTTGATGTACACCCTTGTATGGGAACACAGGCTGTGTGAAGGGTATGTTGAGCTGTGTATTCAGCTATATCAGGAAGATGTATGTGCTGGGTCACACCATAGGTGATCTGTGATGTTATCATAGCACATTGATTCCATGTGATAGGAGGTATAGAATGTAAGACAGTGCATAGTGCCTATTGTGATATGGCCTAGGGGTTTTGATGCAAACACAGCCACAGGAATCAGTGAAAAAGAAAAGCTGGGGAATAAACCTAATGTCATTTGATGGATAAACAGTTGGTTCACTGACAAAACTCAGAATCCACAACGGTTCAGGCTAAAGTATATGGACTTTGTTTTACCAAATTTGCTGATTCTTGCAAAGTGTGCAGTCATTTAGTCCAACAATCATGATAAAAATACAAGAGGAGCTAACACACACAACTGAATGATTATAAAAACACAAAATGTACAAGTAAATCAAAAATCTGTGTTCATAATGTTGTCCATCTGAAAAGTGGAGTTCCGTGTTAATCATAGCATTGACAACAGTCCTGCTATGCAGAAACCCAGTGATGTAAGCACTGGAAATACATTTAAATAGCAATCTGAACTTTGACCACCAAGTGTCCACATTGCTATTAAAAGCCTATGTTGTGCACATCACAAGTCATGCCATCATACTGAGATCTTAGGATTGTATGACAGCACTATAGTCAAAGTTCTTCACAGCACTAATAGAGTATAATGTTCTTTTTTACATGTACCTCACCAGACACATAGCAGCTTGAGAAACCACAGACTTTTTTCACCAAGATAACAGAAAGTCTAGACACTATGCCATGATGTATGTGGATAGATTAAAAGCCATGTCACTGAAACTTTATTGCATAGGATGAGGTGATTTCTGCCTGCCACTTAGGCCAGTCTATGCCCTGGTGGCAGCACTGCATATCCAAAAATGCGATATAGCTGATGTCATCAGCAGTGTCTATTGAGAAGAAGACAGCAGTGACCCACATACTGATGTAATATGCAGTCTGTAATGCCAAGCAACAGTTCACACACACACACAAACACACCCAGATTACTGTGGTGAAAAGAGAACCATTACCTATCTATGGTACACAGATTACTGAACACAGTGCTTTATGCAAACACCACAGCTCAAGTCAGATGTGGAGTATGACAAACAACACTTTATAACTGATGACATCAGCAGTGTCTGCTGAAGAGAAGATAAGTGTCCCACATGCTGGTGTAAAATGCTCTCTGTAATATCAAGCAACAGCTCACACACATAAACACATCCAGCTGACTGCAGTGAGAATAAAACCTTTACCTCTCTCAGTATTAATACTACAGAACACAGCACTTTACACAAGCACTACAGCCGAAGTCTGATTTGGATTGTGTCAGATGACACTTTATAGTCGATGACATCAGCAGTGCCTGTTGATGAGAAGATAAATGCTCCATATGCTGGTGTAAAATGCTCTGTCTTATGTCAAGCAATAGCTCATGCATAACATACACGTTCATGTGACTGCAGTGAGAATACAACCCTTACCTATCTAAGGTACAGGGACTATAGAACAGCATATTTAATGCAAGCACCATGGCGCAAGTCTGTTTGATACAGGAGTCCGAGTGAACTTATAGTAGATGACATCAGAAGCCCATGTGGGAGTAAGAGGTTGGGAGCCCTGTATGAAATGGATTTGTAGGCATGAACAAGTATCAAAAGACTGTCATTGCATGGCAATGGAGCAGTAACTGTGGAACACACACTCCTGCTCTGCTGTCTAGACATGCACACAACATTGACAGCAGTGAGAAGAGAACCCCTACCTGTTTAAGGTACAGGGACTGCAGAACACAGTACTTAACACAAACACCACTGCACAAGTCCAATTTCTGCAAAAGTGCAGCTAAACATACAGTAGATGACATCAGCAGGTCATGTGTGAGACAACAGGGTAGGAGTCATGCATAAGCACATAGCTTCATAAGTTTATATGAGGCTACTAGCTTACTAGCACCAGGGTGTTTAGAAGCCTAGCTGTGTAAAAACACAATTACCCTTATTGAGCATAGTGGGATGGCTATTTTTAGCAGAACGTGCTTGTGAGCATTACCCACTGGCCCTGTCCATGAAGGACATAGTTGAATTTACAATCACCCAACCAGTGGGATGTGCTTGAACAGGGTCATTGAGTATAACAACTTTAGAGGCATTGGGAGCCTATTACAGAAGACTGTGAATTGTTGTGGAATATATCTGTCTCCCCAGCATGTTCTGTTTATTTCACAGGCTAGGTTGAGAACCCTGTGGCAAATTATTGTTGCCCCATTTGAATTGCAGATGTCCATCATTTCCAGAATGGTAGACTTTGAGACTACTTTGCAGAGCAGCCATAGGTCACGTCTCAGCAGCCTGCATGATACCGAGTATAGTGACAGTAAGTCAGTCTTTCTACATATGTCATGTTTGGAAGCCTGGGAGTCTGCCAGGCACAACCCTGTGTTTTCTCGAATTTCTGCACGTGTCTGCTCAGGTAGAGAGAGATGTGAGCATTGTACTCTATTATTGCTGTGCTAAGGGAAGAGTACAGCAGAGGTATGACTATTTCTTGGATGTGATGTCCACATGTATGATGTGCACAATGCAGATAGTATCTGTCACCACTATGAGTCCATTGTGAAGAAAAAAAGTATAGACTGCTATCAACATCTATTCTCAAGTCTCACAACACTGTGTTTGAGCTTAGGGGGTGTTATGTATATTATACTTAGCAGGGGTACTTCATTGACAAAGTTGACAATGAGTCATTGTATGCTTAAAGTTTATTCCATGAGTTTGTCACCCATCATCAGTCTGTGACAGCCCCTACTGTAATATGTTGGCATCACTGGGGATTCTATATGAGTGTGTCCAGTTAACAGTCATCTGAAAACTTGATAAACCACAGACCATCTAGTGTTGCCTGTGCTTCATTGAAGTATTTCTCAAAAAGTTGAGGACCCAGCACAGATCCTTGTGGTAGTAGTGCATGGCCTAATTCTCAGATAGGAGATATCCACTATGAGACATGAATGGGGGATAGTGTCAAAGGCCTTGGATAACTCAACATAGGCAGTATGTCATCTTATCCCTCATTCATGTTTTTGGGGTCAATATCCCAGTAGTCCACAAGGGTCAACAAGCAGGATTTACCCTTGACAAAACTAAAATGGGTAGGGTCAATCGTGTTGAAGGTCACCTATGCCCCTGTGGATATGATCCATGCTGATTCCTGCACTAGCCTTACAGATAAGGCTATTCATGCATATGGGTCAATAGTTGTAGTTCTGCATGTTACCAAATTGATGTGCATCACATAGCACATAGCATTTTATATTATATTTTCTAGTGTGATTGATATATGTGTGGAAAAAGCACTGAGACTGTAGGAATTTAGTGCTGGGGGGGGGGTTGCCAACACATTGATTCATTTTAAATATGTGACATATAGTTAGATAGGGACTTCAGTTTATAATATTTCTACATGTAATTTCATATCATACAAAGGAAATGGACAGTAAATAACAGTAATACAGCATAAGGTATGCATTTCCATAGCACAGCGAGTTGCAGGTTTGCTCAATGGTTAGTAAAGTGCATAGTATGTGAGATACATGTGTTGAGCACTGCTAAGCATTGCACAAACATGAGGCACAATATTAAAGTCTGACAGTTAGTATTGAGTCTCTGGAATACACCTGCTACTTAGATGACTCTGTGGCAGCATGTGTTAATGCAGTGATGCATTCCTTTTTTTTTGGGGGGGGCAGATCATACTGGGCTCATATACAGGTTATGTCATACTTTAAAATACCTCTCATTACAGAGTGATAATGCAGTGACATGAATTGTTTACATGTCATATGTTGCTGTGTGTTGGCATTGCGCGGTGGTATTAAGTGGCTTTGTGTGGGGTAACTGCACCTATTTGCTGACAATCACCATTGGTGCACTGTGCGCACCTCTGTGTAAACATGGAGCCCAAAACAATGAAGAGATCCATTGCTTCCCCAGCATTCCATTTTTGGGGTCAGATGGTACTTGGTTTGAATACAACTGTATCTAACACTTTTAGTTACTTTAGTATTACTGTTGCTGCACATTGGTGCATGCTGCGCACCACCACACAACAATGCATTAAAGAAAAGAAATGGGGAAGATAGGATGGTGGTGAATAGGGAACAAGCAGGGGAAGAACAAATGGAAAGCAATACGGGAATGTGCAGGAGACAGGTAGGAAAGAACCATAGCTATTTATTTCTTCAACAGTAAAAACTGATAATATATGCAGATTATTAGCTGAATTTAGACTGTCACCTCCAGAAAGAGAGAGCAAACCACAACACACTCATGTTGTATAGCCAATTGGACTGAGTCAGGTGTGTCAAGAAGACGTGTGCAAAATGGTGAGTTATGTATGGAACAATTTTTTTTTTTTGAGTGAGACAGGAATGTTGCAGAAGGGATGTAGGTATGTCTGGGTAGGTGAGGAAGCAATTGCAGGCAGGCAAGACAAACAAGACAAGAGATAGGGACAGTGATGGACACAAGAGGATGGTGAACACCATGGATGGGGTGAGGGTGGGGACATCTAGGATCCATTCTTGTCAAGCTGGGTGACAGTGAGAATTGAGTCCTGAACCACAGGACTGTCATTACTGTCACCTCACTCCACCAATGGCTAGACCACTTGACATCTCCTTCTCCTGGTGGTATGTAAAATGAGGATGAGCAGACTCTCCAGCTGGAGTAGGCTTGCACCAGCAGTGTGGCGTACAACCCTCTGCACTATCCCTGGCAACTCAGTGCAGGTGATAAACTCACCACTCCTCTCACTGCTCCCAAAGGGATCCACTGGAATATCCTCTGGAGCAGGACTACCTGAGGGTGTAGGTAGTGCAGAGGCAACAGAAGTGGTGCTGCCAGGTTGGATCTCAAATTTACTGGGCAATGGTGTCATAGCCAGTGGAGTGCGGCAGGTGGATCCAGTGGGGCAGGCCTATACTTCTGTGCTGTGGAGCATTTCATGATATGGTACGCATGGATGACATGGACACATTTTGATGACACATAATAAAATAAAACAATAAATTAAAAAAAAATAAAAATAAAATAGAGTAAAAAGAAAGAGAAGGTTTGGGGTGAGAGAAAAAAAAAGAGATAAGATTGGTCCCTTCATATGTGGCATACAATGCATTAATACAATTATTTAACTCTATTATCATAGCATTTACTCTTAAGACTACCACACCCTAACAGATAACTTTTACTTTTAAGACCACCAGCTCCTAACAGATGCACACTATACTACATTTTGCAAGAAGTACTCCTTTACATGTGTATTTATTGCATATATGCATGTTCCAGTTATACAGATTACAGTTTACAGGATGGCATGTGTGCCATTGGTATACGGTGTTTACTTTAAACCTTTAAGTTACACATAATTGAAGAATTAACAGTATTATATATTTGGGAAGTGTGGTATTTGAACTCACAGTCTCTGACTAAAGTCTAATAATGTACTGTTGGTTTGTGCTACAGTCTAACACATGCATACTTGCTTTACAGTTGAAATATGCATGTCCAGTTTGATACAACTCTATCTATTTCTTCCAGCTTTTCCCAGTTAGGGGACGCCACAGTGGATCACCTGTCCACTCATGATTGGCAGTGGAGTTTTACTGTGTCAAGTTGCCAGCCCGGCGCCCAACCTTCCACAGAAGACATACACACCCACACACTCATGCCTAGGGCCAGTTTAGAGTGTCCAATCCACCTACAGCATGTCTTTGGGATATGGGAGGAAACTGGAGCACCCGGAGGAAACCCACTCAACCACAGGGAGGACATGCAGACTCTGCACAGAAGGCACCCCAGCCAAGGATCGAACCAGAGAACCTCTTGCTGTGAGGTGGCAACACTAACCACTGCACCACCGCAGTCACCCTAATTTGATACAACTCTATAAAATACCAAAAAAGCTATTTTTAGCTTTTAATGTTACAATAATACAACTCTTCTGCTGCATACATACCACATGCCTCTCTCATCCTTGCCAACCTAGTGCCACAGGTCATAACATTAACCTCCCTGTCGATGGCAGCTGTGGAAAAAAACAGAATAGAACAGAATACCATTATGAATACCAGTCTTGCTTATATTCATCTTTTAAGTCTTACAGTTCTGTCTGTAGTTGATGCTTACACAGATGTGGCATGTCCACAGTCCTAAATTCCCAAAACCAATGGTCAAGAGTATCTCTCTTCCTCCTCCGGAGGTCATTGTAGTAATGTCTACATTGTTCACTAGTGAAGGGGATACTGGTGGCACTGGTTACAGCCCAGGCCAAACTATCCCAAGCCTCTGGTCTGATGAAGTTAACATTGTTTTAACAAAAGCACTCACAACATCGATTTTATTGGATTTATTTAGTATTAAAGGTCTGCTTTTACTAAACATTTTGTGTTTGATGTTCCTTGGGACCATTCCTGCCAGTGTTCTTATTTACTTGGTTTATTTTTTGCCTTTGACATTATCCCATGCCTCTGACTTATACTGGGACCCAGAATAGCCCCCCAGCTGTAGACTGGCAGTATGGTGGTTCACTAGGAATCCAACAAAAATCTTGAACTCCTGGACACCCCATCTCTGAGACATCAATCTCATATCATCTCCCCAAACTCCTGCCATGTCAACCATGGATCAAGAGCAATGGAGACTGATGGTTCTCCCAATTTCAGTTATTGAGATTACAGGGTGTGCGCACACTTTTTGAAAATGTTGTGCACCACTTACCATCACACAAACATGGTGCTCAGCAGTGCGCATTACTGAGCCTTGACTTTGCATGATGGTAAGCTGTGTGCAACAGTAGCAAGCAGTGAAAATTACCCAGACAGTTGTGTATGTGTGTTAGTCAGATAAGAAGACGATGCAAGTCCAAATAGCAGAAATATACTTATAGGAATATAGTATACAGTATACCCACAGTCATACATTTGATTATAATGTGATAATACATAATGGAAATTGGGACAAAAGTAAAAGTTTATGGAATATTGTGTGTTCAAAGACAGTACTATGTCGATGGTAGTCCTACACTTACACCTGTTGCATCAAGAGGGTTGAGAAAACACTTGTCTATGTTGCAGTTCACTGCTGTCAGGGTCCTGTGAGCTTCTTGGGGGGGGGGGGGGTTCAGTTATCCAGTTTGTGCAGACATGTGTATCTTGCATGCATATGCACTTTGCTAATCATAGCGCAAACCCCCTGCTTGCCGCACTATGGAAAACTATATATATTACTAAGTATTACTGCTGTTTCTTGTCCACTTCTTGGGTATGACATGATATTACATGTGGAATCATTAACAAATGAAGGTCATATCTCACACTATGTCACATATTAACAATACTGCCATGTGTGCCCCCCCCCAGGTACTGCAAACCCGGTGTCTCAGTACTTTGTCCACACAAATACCACCTACACTACATAAAGTAATACCAAATGTTGTATTACATGCAATGCACATCAGTGTGGTAACATGCAGAACTAGAACTATTGACCCATAAGCCTGACAAGGCTTATCTGCAAGGCTAGGGAATGGATCAGCCTAGGTGATCTTCAGCACACCTGAGTCAACCCATGTTGTGTTTGTCAAAGATAGATCTTGCCTATTGAACCTCATGGACTTCTTTGATACTGACCACAAAGACCTGGATGACAGATAACAGGACATACCACCTATATTCAGCTATCCAAGGCCTTTGAAAATGTCACATTTTGGAAATAAGCCATACAGTACTAACTGGAGAGCCAACTGGCTCACCAACAGATCACACACTCTCAAAGTTGGAGACTGCACCCCTCCCCCACTACCTGCTTACCAATGGAACCCCATGGATCTGTGTTGGTCTCTCAACTGTCTGGAAACTACTTTCCTGTAGCAAAGGCAACAGTAGATGGCCTGCAGTTTACCATGTTTTCAGATGACTGTTAATTGGATGCACACATATAGATTCCTTAATGATTGTAACATATTACAGAAGGGGTTGACAGAGAAAAATCACTTGTCTCCTTACAGCAAACAATGCCTCATTGTCCCTTTTAGCAATGAAGTACCTCTGCTAATTATGATATACATAGCACCCTCTCAGCTGTTCATAGCAATCTACACTTTCATCACTATGTGTCTATAGCGGTGAGACACACATTCTTCATTGTGCACCTCATACATATGGACATCACATCAAAGACCAGGGAGTACATAGCTTAATTATATTCCACCCTTATCAAACCACTAATTCAGTGCAAGCATCCCTTCTGTCTATACCTGACCAGACAACTGCAGCCATTTGAGAAAAAAAATAGAAGTTTGTGACAGGGAGAATGCAGGTCCTCCAAACATCACATACATGGAACGACTAAAAGACCTGTCACTGTATTCAGTATCCTGCAAGCTGCTGAAAGGTGACCTATTGGTGATCTACAGAGAAGTCTATGACCCTGCTCTACTGGAAAAGCTCTACATCTGCAAATGAAATGGGACAAGAATAACTTGCCCCAGAGTTCTCAACCTACCTTGTGGCATAAACAGAACAGGCTGGGTAGACCGATATATCCCCTAGTGACTTACAGTCCTCTGTAATAGACTCCCACACTGCATGTGAAGCAGTATTCCTCAACGAGCCCATTCAGTTGCATCCTTCACTACTGATTGAGTGATTGTAAAGTCACCTCTGGGGTTGCAGCTATTTCACTCATAGACAGGCCCAGTTGTTGTTGCTGCTGCTGACAAAATTACTCTGCTAACAACGACCATATAAATATGCTTAATAAGGGTAATTGTGATTTTACACAGCTAGGCTTCTATTGCCTCATGTATAGCAAGTGTGAACTCCTAAAACTTACAAATACAATATGTGAGAGATGCAAGTAAATAGTGAATCTATAATAAAATCTCTCTCTCTCTCTCAGGTAACAACAAAGCAGATATCAAACAGGTTGTCAGCACACACTCTTCACCTCCTCAACAAACCAAGTGCAAAACACATAAAATCACATATGCAGAGGTACTCATTAGAAGCTTACCAAAAGAGCAGAGACCTCACAAAAGCAAACTTTCTGCACACATTACAGTACAAATGGAAACACACTGCACATAAAAACAAATGTATGAGTATCTCACCCATTAAATCCATATGGCAAAACACCTCAAAACAAATATCATGGTCATATGGGAATCTATAGTGAGAGACACAGATGTCCCCCTCACCAGGTTGTACAAGGAGAAAGTCATGGTCAGCTGCCTGTCAGGTGCTGGGATCTGCAAAATCACACACACACACTCAAGTCTCTCAACAACAAGCACAGTTACACCTCTGTCATACTCCATGTTGGAGTGAATGACTTGAGACAAACCTCACTGGACTATATGAAGAAATATATGACTGAGCTCTCAGTCTCCCTTATGTGTCCCAGACAGGTATGTCCGTAGCCCTAAGCAGCATTCTGTCTTCACTCCAGATGATGCCTCAATACAAACAAAAGAATTATTGACTTCAATAATTGGCTTAGCTACTGGTGTCAAGTCCAGGGGTATCCAGTATTTGTCAGACTGGGATAATATGGTTGGCAGACCACACTATTTTGCCAGAGATGGTCTTCATCTGTCACCTCTTGCCTTTTGGCTACTGGCCAAGGCACTTGCATCCCCCATAGTGCCTTTTTTAGGCAATGTCATAAGAACAAAATTCTTGACGTGAAAATATCCTCAAAAGACAAACTAAAGGTTATGCTTCTTAATGCTAGGAGTCTAAATCAGAAACTACACTCAATTAAGGCACTTCTTACTTGTGTTGATGTTGGTGTTTGTGCAGTCACAGAAACATGGTTTAAGGATGCAGAGAGTTCATCCATCCATGAAAGACTATAATGTCTTCCACACATTCAGGCTGCAAAATGAATGTGAAAGAACTAAAGGATGAGCTGTATTCATCTTCTTAACAGGTAAATACACCTCAAGACTGGTTAAGCAGTACGACTCCCTTGAGTTACTCCAAGTCCAACTAACTGTAGGAAAGCCCCCCTCCACATCACTGTTAGGTACACGTTCACCAACATGAACCAAGAAAACCACATGGTGCCTTCCCAGACCTACTTGAGTCACTCATAATACATCCAAACACCTTAGGCATAGGTGACTTTAACTATTTATCCATAAATTAGGATATGTGTATGAGCTCAAACATGCTTAGCCTAAGGTTCCTGCACTTTGTAAACATAAATGCTCTGGAACAATTAGTCTGCACCCCCACAATGGGCTTGAATATTCCTGACTTAGTATTCACCAACACAGGAGATCTCTACACCACTCCATGTGTGAGACCCTCCCTGGTAAGGTCCGACCATAAATCAGTTACATTCAATGTAACAGTCATACCTGACCCCCTTCAGGATCCAAAAGGTTGAAAAATTTCTCCAAAGCAAACTATAGCCTCCTCAGTGAAGGCATACTTTCAAACCTCCTGCCACCACTCACAGTAAACAGTTCTATAAGGAGGTGTACACAAATGTCCTGGATGAACACCTTTACAAGTGTATAGACTTAGCTGAAACAGATTGGATCGAAACTTGCTCATGAAAAAACAAGCCACCCTGGTGGACATCTATCATAAATATATAATACAGCAAGAGAAAGAAACTGATGTCCAGGAATTTGACGGAACAGTCTCAGCAGAAGAACACCCTCCATAGCATGAACAAGCAAATTAGGCATCTTGTAAAGTCTTCTAAAGCTAACTATGAAACAAAATTAGCATCCATAGCTAAGGATAATCACAAGGCATTCTTTAGCTATGTCTGTAATGTAAAAGGGGAGGCCCACCTTTGCACCAAATTCAGAGTGGATGGTACCACTCATACTGAACCTGAGTACATAACTAACCTTTTAGCAAACAGGTTTGGCAAAATGTTTACACCCCGTCTCGACCAATCATACCCAAAGCATACCTGTCAACAGTTTTCTACTTGTTACCTCTAAAGAAGAGGTCATAACCACATTCATCAAGGCCAAAAAGATGCCTCTGTGGGACTGGATAACATCCCAGGCTGCTTATGAAACATACTAAAGCAAGAGTTAGCAGTTCCACTGGATGCTCTCTTCACCCACAGTCTAAGTACTGGCTTTGTCCCGGCAGAGTGCAAAGTAGCTACTGTAATCCCCTTTCACAGAGGGTATCCCTTAACCAACCCAGGGAACTATGATCCCATAAGCCTGACCAGCCTTGTCTGTAAGGCCATGGAGAGAATCATTTTGGACCTTATCAACAAGGACATCGGTGTGGCTTCGTTAAAGGCAGCTCATACCTATTAAACCTACTGGAAATCTTATAGAGTGTCACCAAAGCCCTGGTTGAAGGCAAATCAGTAGATATTGCCTATCTCAACTTGGCCAAGGACTTTGACACAATTCCTCACTCAGGCATCATTGGGGAACTCTCCCAGCTGGGGATTAAGCATAAGCCAATAGATGGGTTGCCAAATGGCTCACCACCAGAATGCATACAGTCAAAGATGAGGATTCTACCTCTACCAGTAGACCCACAGAGGCCTTTGCTGGGCCGCACACTGTTTGGAATATAATTATCAGAAAATCAGTTGAATACAGATGACCTATGGCTCACCATGTTTGCTGATGACTACAAACTGGGTGCAATCATTGAATCCACAAAAGATGTCAACATGCTATAAAATGGGCTTACATATATTAATGATTGTTGCCAAAGCCACATACTTAAATATAACCTAGAAATGCACTATTATCCTTTTTGGCAAAGGAGAGGTCCCTACATATTACACTATTAATAATACCCTCACCCTATGTTCCAAACCAATGGTGAGAGATTTGGGATTGCAGGTTTCTAGCAACCACAACTTTGATCAACATGCATCCACAGTGTTAAGGAAGAACTTTTACATTGCACACCTCATAAGTGAGGGCATAGCATCCAAGACTAAGGATGTTATAACTCCACTGTACCCATCCCTCATTAGACCAATAAAAGAGTACAATGCTCCCTTTTGCATGTACCTCACCAGATACCTGCAGCAGATGGAGAGACCTCAGAGGTTTCTCACTAAGACAATCCAACACACTACCTACATGGACAGACTGAATGCCATGTCACTTACTCTGTATGGTACAGACTGCTGAGACATGACTTGTGGCTGGCCTGCAGAGCAGTCTCAAACTCTGCCTTAATAGAAATGCTGCATCTCCACAAATCAAATGGGACAAGACTCACTTTCTCTGGGGACCTTAACCTTGCATGTGGCATCAACAGAACATACTAGAGAGACAGATATGTCTTCCAGAGATTGCCACTCCTATGGAACAATCTCCCAATTCATTTAAAATTCAACTTCTCAATGACCCTATTTAAGTGTAACTTGGACAATTGGATAGGAAATTGTAAAATTACTCCAGGGTTTCACCAATGTCATTGTTAGATAGGGACAACCTGTGCTGATCATAGATTCACAAATATGGACTACATATCTTGGTCTATAAGGGAAAAATGGTACAACTTGTCTATGCTTCAAAAGGCCTTAGATTCATTAGCCTAGTAACCTCCTATGAACCTATGAACCTATGAACCTAGGGCCATTATGGTAGTAGCCTAGTATGAACCTATGAAGCTATGAACATATGCAGGCCTGCCAGCTTCTTGTCTCACACATGGGCTGCTGATGTCATGTACTTTAAGTTCAGCTGTAGTCTTGCAAAACTCACACTTGTGCTGTGGTGCTTGATGAGTTCTATAGTCTGTACTTAGGTAAGGGTTCTATTCTCACTGCAGTCAACTGTGTTTCTATGTGTGTTGTTGCTTGACATTACAAAGAACATTTTACCACAGCATGTGGGGCACTGTTATTACCATATTCTTAACAGACAATGCTCATGTCATAAACTATATAAGAGTTTTGGATTTACAGTCATGCCAACATGGTATGGTCAGACCCTGGCCTGGAGACTAGGCAGATCTCATCTCATCCTATACCAGACAGATTACAGTGACATGTCTTTTAATCTATCCACATACATCATGGCATGGTTTGTAGGCCCTGTGTTATCTTGCTGAGGCATGCAAGTGGTCTGTTGAGCTACATGCAAAAGAGAGCATTATACTGTATTTCTGTTTTGATGAGGTTTGACTACAGTGCTGTCATACAATCCTCAGATCTGACTATGATGACTTGACGTATGATGGGCTCCATACCTTTGTCCTGGAATATCATTAAATAGATAAGTTAGAAAATAATGATACACCTTGCTGTTTCTGACTTCACAAACCTTAAAAGAGCATTCCCTTAAAAGTTGTGAAATGTTGATGCTATCAACTGTCTAACTTTCGAAGGGCAATAAAAGTGAAACATACAATGATCAGTTCACATAAATGCCGATATACTAAGCACTGTTAGCTATGCACCCTGGGCATCAGGCACAGGTTTTGTATCCTTGAATCCCAAAGATCGAAAACAGGGAAATGGCACAGTTATCATCTCTTGCACAGAGCTGTATGGGGGGGCAGGAAGCGTAGGTTGACACAAAAGGTTGGTGAGTGTGTGTGAGTAAGAAGGAGAAGAAGGCAGGCATTGAGATAAAACAACAAATGACCAGTGAGACAAATGAGTAACTGTTGTGCATATGTCTGTAGGGGTCCTCCAGGTAAAATTGTTGTGTGAGGTCTGCATGAACACAGCCAAGCTCTGTGCTAGCTCTGCATCTTGATCTGTTGGACAGGTATGAGCCATGCATGGTAGAGGTGGCAGTTCAACATTGTCATTCCTAACCACAAGAACTGGCTCTGTCAGGAGTTGCACTGGCACCTCCATGCCCAAGGCCAGATGCAGTGCTGCTACCTGAATGTGATTGATGTCTGCTAGATGAGAGCCCTTCATGGGGACACTCAGGACCATGACTCCATGACCTTCTATTTCTAGGTGTGGGAGAGCACACTCACTGATAGAGCAGTGGAAATACTGCCACTATTGGAGTGTGATCAGACACAGTGCCATTGGCTGACAGCAGATGACGTGGCTGACCTACGACCATGAGGATGATGTTACCCTGATAGTAGATGTTCCATCAAAGACACTGCTCATTCCATGACAGGCACCATTCTGTCCATCACAAACACCCCTTGTTCCAACATGTGATTCATCCGATCCAGTAAATCGTCAACACAGTGGAGGTAGTCACACATGTCAGACTGTGCCAGATGCACAGCCCTGAGCATTTGTTTATAGTAGCCATGGGAATGTGCCTGTGCCTCCATGATGGCCCTAAACATACATTGAGTTGCATGGGAAGTGACATCTGCACCAGGTAGAGGATGTAGAGCAGGCCCTCTCTGAACACCCCTATCAATCCTCCTGTGTAGCACCTGGGCCACACTTTAGCTATGGCCAGACCCAACAGGCACTGAAGCTGCAGTAACCACACTTCCCTGATCAATGTCCTTACCCTCCACTTGTCCAATATCTGTGGGTTTAGTTGGGTGGGTAGGCATAGGCCTACTGATTGTATGTGATGAAAATGCATGTATGTCGAACTCTGTGTCAGATTCAACTTCTGCATTCCCCGACTGTCTCATTTTGGCCACCATCATCATTATCAGAGTCTGTGGATACACTGACATCAGGTGACACAGGACTCCCACTCCCACTGCCATGTTCACCTGTGATAAAAAGCAAGAAATACAGGAATACATTAATACCTGCACTACTATAGTGCAATATATGCTAACAGTGATGATACTATTAAAGACAGTACATCAATACACACAACAGGCTTGAGTTCAAAATCATAACTACACTATTTCTTTAAACTGCTCAGCAGTACTGACTTAATACTATTTGGCATGCCATCTGCAGAAGGCATACTGGGTTGTAGTCCAGATGGTCCTGGAAGACGTTAAGCAACAGGTAAGGGCAACATCATCACAATTAACAGTAATGCAGGGGGTAATACATTTATCCCTTTATATGTGTATTAACTCTACTTTCAACAAGAACTGACAACTCTAACCTAAGCTTATAAATGCAGTAATCTTCAATCACCCTCCCAAAAAAGAAATGTGACACAGAATTAACTTATTCATTTCAACTGTGTGAGTTTATCTCTTTTTTCTTTTCAGTTGTTTTACTATACAACAGTATTCAACTGTTCAAAAAAACAAAGTTTATTGGGAAGCTCCTCCTAGGATGTACTTGCTGTCTCAGAAGGGAGTTGTGCCCACATTCAGGACATACTGTACTGCACTATCATGGGAGCTGTCTGGATCTCTGACATTGACCAGAAACTATTCATTGGGAGTTAGTGGTAGTTCCCTTACAAGCCCTACACCCTAACCATTCGGTGTACAAAATGGACAACTGGACCATCCAGAAAGTAGACAGCCAAAACTAGAAACTGGATACATTCAATTAATGCTATTGGGCACCATGCAAACCCAATAAGTGGTGTTGCATGATGGTTAACAGTGACACCTTCACAATGATTACAGTGCAGTAGGAGAAGTCATACAACTAGTCCTGTGGCAGCAGGTATAAGTATAGGACTGGAGTACAGAAGATCCTAGGTTCTAGCACAGGGTCTTCAACTTTTTTTTTCACTTTTGTGACATTACAGTTTATATCGATGAAATGCAACAAGAACAGCTGTTTTTTCAACTCTCTTGTAGGAACAGCTGTAACTGTAAGAATGCCATGTAAATGGTCCTGGGTTCAAATAGAGCATCTTCCGTAGATCTTTACTGTTGTTCCACTTTCCATTATAGTCACTGTCACTTATAACACTTGACATAGTGTACATTATATTAATTATACATATTAGGGCTGAGACACTAATATTGTGCCATTTATATATTTATTGTATTTATCTTTCTATTATCATGTTTATTATCAAATGTATGACTGTGGGTATACTCTGTAGTATGTTTCTGTAATTATGTTTCTGCTATCTGGACTGGCATGGCCTTCACATTTGCCTAACACACATATACAACTGCCTGTGTAATTTCTCACTGTTGCACATAGCTTACCATTGAGCAAATGTGGGGCTCAGTAGTGTGCACTCCTCCTGCACATCCCTGTATTGCTTTCCCTTTGTTCTTATCCCTGCTTGCTTCCCATTTCACCACTGTCCTATCTTCCACATTTAATTTCTTTAATGTATTATTCCTGTATTCATATCAAGTACCATCTGGCCCCAAAAATGAACTTAACACTGCATTAACACCTACTGTCACAGAGTCAGTTAAGTAGCAGGTGTATTACACAGACTCAATACTAACTGTCATACTTTAGCAATACTGCCACTAGAATAGTTACATGACATTCCCTTATTTACTAATCATTATTAAAGTGGCGTTCTGAAAGACATGCGTGAAAGGGCATGCCTTCGTTGAAGGTTGGGCGTCGAGCTGGAAACTTGGCACCGTGAAAATCTACTGCCAATCATTAGCGGACTGGAGTTCCACTGTGGCGAATCCTAACTGGGAAAAGCCAAAAAACAACAACAACATTAAACTCTCCCTTTTGCCTGTCAAACAATGCCACAAAACAAGATAAGCACAGCCAAACCTTCCATTCATTCATCCATTTCCGGTGATGGCACTAAGCACCACACCGTGCAAACAATGGCCAAAAATAAGAAAATAGTAACAAAAACTGACAGAGAAAATTTGTCAACAAATGAATAGAAGGTTGAATGTTAATGAAACAGAACCTGTGAATTGTGCTATGCTTACATTTACATCTGTAAAGGCTGGAAATGCAAGTAACACTTTGTAAGTCTAACCTAACACATCCAGCTGATGCAAGCATTCACAGTTGCCATCCATTAAACACAAACACTGAGGGAGTGACTGCTCTATGTTTACATTTGCTACACAGAGCCAAGGATTTGGAATTCAGCAGTTTTAATGAGGTCAGACCTCATTTTCATCTTCACCATGCTGACACCTCTGTATCTGCACCAGACAGCAATTGTGTAGCTAGGAAAACCGAAGGGGAGCTGAATTGTTTATGTGTTGAGCACAGAGGAGAGATTATTACTTTTGGATATATCTAAACAGATGAGTACTGATTTTTTAGATTATATGCATGCATTTCATCAGCTACATATAACATATACTGACATATAACTTGCATAGTCAGTTTAATGGTTTTATATGTATTTTGATTACCACACATTTTTATACTTTTAGCTGTCTGCATTACTTACAAGTGTATTATTCATTTGATGGTAAAGGAGCAAAGCTGCATTTCTGTTATGGCACAAAAAATGATGCTGCTATTGTTACTCTCCTTTTGTTGCATCCAGACTGTATTTAATGCTGTCACGTGTTAAGGTCAGTTCTGTAAAAATCTCACACCTTTTACTGTTTATTCTGTCAGTGTACACTCCTTTCTGTGGCTGTATTACAAAAGTTTTGTAATTCACAAGGAACACAAGCACAGAGTCTAAACAGTTGCTTTACAGCTTCTTGAATGGCTCCACCATGTTAGATTGGTTAATTATTTTTTTTTTAGTTAACATTTGTTTGCCAGGAAAGCCCGACTTGGAACAAAGCCAATTTTCAGCAGAGGCCCAGGGAAAAATACTCCAGATGCATGGCTTTGTGATGTGGGAGGAAACTGTAGTACCTGGAGAAAACTCACACGAATGCAGGGAAGAGATGCTGACTCCACACCGAAGGCACTTCAGCTGAAAATTTAACTGGAGAACCTCTTGCTGTGAGGTAGCAACATTACCGCTGCACCACTGCACCATCCATGCATGTAATTCAGCATCTTATGCTGCAATTAGCATGCCATTGTGTTTACCTTGTTTGCATGGTGTTGTGCACCTCTACATGGTGCTTACTGAATCTAAAGCTTTCCCTTTATCTATCTTTTTACTTTTATTAAACTTTGCTATTTAATGGGCATCATGAAAACTTGATATAGACATTTCCACAAATAAATATGACAATAAAGTTTCCAGGAAGAGTTTCTTACATGCTTCAATGCTTGGAATGCATTAAAGTCATTCAAAGATATATCACAGCCCCTTGTAATATGATTCCAAAATGTATCATTTATATTATTGTTATATATGATGAGTGATTTATGGAGATGCAATTTTATGTTATTTAATTCAAATTTGTTGTAAAAAACTTCATACATGAGTTGAATGATTTTTGTGGTTTTATTATATTGGGAGTGTGCAAGGTGGGGTGGAACTTATATTGTAGATAAATATTAATACTTTGTAGTAGAATCCAGTCTTGAGGATCTAGAATGAATTCAGTTATAAGAGTTTGAACATCTTTTATTTTTTCTGTTAAGACAATGGTGCAAAAATATGAAATTCTTTTATTGCCAATTATTCAGTTTTAGAGTATAAGATTTATCAAAATTTTTTTTCACTTTGAAAGGGATTAGGGTATCAAATCAAAGTTTATGAAAATATTGCTTAATATCACATTTCTATTTTTTCAATCAGATTTATGTAATTAGACTGATTGGGCATAATAATAATAAAATGGATGTAATTACATTGACAGAGCAATGAATGTTTTTATTATGGTCATCATTAGATTTAATTTGTTTCATTTGTTTGGTATTAAAAAGTTTGATATATAACATTTTCCCAAATTTTTAAATATTGCTGCTTTATATATGGAAAATGAATACCTCCATAGTCCCAAGTTCTAGTATGATATTGAATGCTGTTCTATGTTTGGGTACCAAAGAAAATTAAGTAACAGTTTACTGATTTTCTTGATTTGCAACTTGTTTGGTGGTAGATTTGTATTTTGATTGGTACACACAGTATGCACAGTTTTGGGAAATAAAGTTATTTTTATTATTTGCAATCTATATTCAAATGATACTAATATTTTATTCCATTTATGGGTTAGATTCTTTATCAACTTCATATTTTTTCAAATGTTTTTATTTCTTGAAACATTTTAGTTACACTGATGCCTAAATAGGTTAAGGTTTCTTTCCTTAAAAAAGCATTATTATAAATTTATATTTTCTGTTGTTGTTAATAAATACATAATCTTATTTCAAGTTATACTGCTATAGCATGGCCTAATTCTTTTAATGTTTCTCTGGTGTTTTTTTTTTCTTTTTTTTTTCTTAGTGAAAGTAATATATCAACTGTAAATACTATGATTTTAGAATTATAGTTTGTAGTTATTTCTATTCCCATTATTTTGGGGTTGACTCAAATTAATATTGCTAGGATTTCAATTGCCAAGGCAAAT
>NC_056731.1:1038709990-1038742490 GCF_019279795.1 Protopterus annectens | reverse complement strand
TTGATGTATTCGGAATAAAGAGGGGGAGACCAAAACCAAATATCGTTTTTTTTACATCTTTTACAACAAATGTAGGAGGACACCAAAGGGCAAGAGGACAAATCAATGGACTTCACCTTTGAGTGCAATTCTAACATCACACAGCTGAGCAAACAGACCATGTTATTTAAATAATCTCAATGCCAGATCACCAGAACTCTGATAAGAACTAGTTCTTCCTTTGTAAGAAGTATTGCAGTGTGATTAAACCTAACCCATCATCACTGTTGTCATGGCAATTACTCAAAGGGTGTTATGTTAAAATTTTGTTAAACTATATGCGGACAATTATTTCATTATATGTAAATATTTGTATGTATATCTTGTCTGTTCCCCCTCCTTTCTCCCTTATTCTACATGTTACCATAGGTTAATCTTATCTGACATTCAGTACTTAAAACAGTCATGACTCATATGTAGGAGTTTAATGCACATCATTATATGTGGCTTACTTAACATCTGAGCAGGAGGTCAGTGTTTAGACAATGTTTAGGTTTCTCATACTGGAAGCAGGAAAACAAAAAACAACTTAGGGGGAGAGGGATTCCCAATGAATGTTTCCCTAAACAGAGAACCAACATGAAATTGGAATAACAAACAGAAATATGTTCAAGTAACAATCATAACACATTGCCTGTAGTAAACTTTGTTTCAGGACTATATTAAGGAGCAAAAGACTGGGTACCAACCAACTGTTAGCATTAGTGTTTCACATAAAGTATTCATTTGATCATCATTTCTACTCATTTACATCAGGTAACTGTTTCATTTGCCATATCTGGCATATTAGAGATGGGTGATGAATACTAAGCAGATATGTGACACCACCAATTAATCATAATTCTCATAACTATAGCTAGGGTAATTGTTAGCTGCAATTCTCATATAAGAACATAGCTCTAAGTATGTATCAAGTTGAAAATCACAATGGAAACCATCATGACATTTAAATATATATAGTTTTCTTCATTAAAAAGAAGAAAGCATCTATCTTATTTCATTTTCTCTTTTTTACTCTTTCTCTCAATCCCTCTTTACACTCTCATTTACCAGTTCCAGTCCCTCCCCCTTTAACTTATTTTCAGAATATATAATAAGACTTTAATGAAAATGATTTATGAATGCATTGAAATGCAAAACACTAAAGATAATAAAGACATTTATGTTTGATATGAAATAAAGATTGTCATCTTTATTACGACATCAAGGGTACCAGTTAAAGTTTTATAGTTAATTATATATATATATTTTTATTTAAAAATATAATACTTAGTTTAATATTATTTTAAATAGATTTTGAAGGCAGTTCATGTTTTTATTCATATCCTTCCAGTAGTTTTTCTCTGATGTTCTCTTCAGTGTGGGTGACGACCAGTCCAAATCACCAGTAGATTATTAAATAATTTGGTACCAGTGGCTAAATGAATCATTATTTTTGCTGGAATGATTACTTGGAAGTTTATATTATTTTGTTTAAGTAGTTTCACTAGCAACCAACATTTTTCTCTATGTTCAATAGTTTTAGATGAATAGTCATTGCCAAATCTTATATTATGTTGACCAAATTTTAAAGGTATTTTTTTCAGACTGACTTTAAAACCAGTTGTTTGTCAATGAAGGGAATTACTTTTGCAGCTAAAACTTCTGGATGATATAGTATTTTTTTTACATATTGGTTTATCAATAGCTCTATGAGCTCTCTCTATTACATAAGATAATTTGTCTTTCATGTTTTGTAATGTAGGTATCCATGTGAAGAGATATGATTATATCTTCTCATTCTGTTTTTCTCTGGTAAGCCAAAAATCCTTATATTATATCTTCTTTCAGTGTTTTCAAGGTCATCTGATTTGCTTATTAACCAGGAGTTTTGTTTAATAGAAAGTCTGTTGTGTTTCTTCTTCTCTGAATCTTCCTGCTATGTCATTTAAAGCTGTTTCTATGTACGAGACACTTAGTAGTTGATGATGTATCATTTATTTGAGGAATTCAGTATTCTTTAATAGTATATTCTTTCACATTTTCTAGGTTTTCCTGAAATGCATCCAATTTAGGGAAAGCTCCTGAAGTGCAGTCATTACTTGCTATAGACCCTTCAACACCATGGATTATGCATGGTAATACTTTAAGGTAATCATCTTTTTCTTGTAATTTATATGTATCCAATGCATTTTGACAGGGAAATATTAAGTTATCTTCACAAGTTTTTAAAATGTATATAATTGAGAATATATAATGAAAATAGTGAATAGATTTTCTCTTTAAATGGATATTTTCTGTAAAATTAATTGGAAATTGTAGAGCTCAGAAATGAAGCTGCTTTCAGTCTATGCTTCACCCCCTCCACACACACACACACACACACACACAAAGACATACCTGTCAGCTTGTCAGCTCCCCTTTCACTTCTCTTGTTTTTGCCAATTTTTTTGCCACTACATTCTCTCTTTTCTTAACTTCTTCCATCTTCTGGTGTCACTTCTAAATGATTACTCTTCTATTTGCATTATGGGATGTTCTTCCTTTATACAGAGAAAAAATAATATCTTTCATGGCTTCAGTACTGCATTGCATTATGATTTTAATACAAAAAGTTGTTTTTCTATATGTTTTAGTTGCATAAAGTTTTTTTTTGGGGTGTGGTTCACCATTAAATGTTTTTTTCTGGATTTGGCCTTCAGTGAAAATATTTCAAGCTCAGTTGCAATTTTACAGAAAGCAGAAAGCATGAAATAATGACTACATTTTATGCATTAGTTGATGAGAAGTTGAGATACACATTTTTGTACTTAATACAGCTTGTAATAGCTGGTTTTATTTTTATGGAACTTAGAATAATTATATATTATATATATCATTGTACTTATTGACATCAACAAACAGGTTCATTCTGTTGATTAACCAAGAAGTACAGCAATATGTGCGATCATATTTGCAGTCTCCAGATGCCATTACTACATTAACATTGAAAGATAGTAACTAATGTCAGTAGAGAGAAAGCATTCAACCAGAATTTTTAACAAATACTGTATTTTTTATGTAAGCCATGTAATGTGCTTTAAAATGTGCATTAGCTTGAGAAGATGATTAGTGTTATCATGCATTGATGAAGGTACTTTGTGCACTGGTCTGCGGCGTCATTTATTTATTTATTTGTATTACCAGCTGGCATCTAGCAAAAATCCAGTGAGTAATTATTCATTTAGCAACCACTTATAACTGACTGACTGTTTCTACAATAAAATATATTTATATTTACATTTCTTTTGTTTTATTAGGAGCCAGTAAATATTTTCCTGTGTCATCTTGTAAGCTTTTTTTTTTAATGTTATCCCTCATAGGTTTGAAAGACAAATACAACAAATATGCACTGCATAGCATTGTGAATTTATGTTAGATGATGGTAACACTAAGAAAATGTGGATCAAGAACAGGACCAAAGATATCTATATAATCTGTCCTCCTTGCTCACCCAACATCAAGAATCAATGACCTTGCTTTAATGTGCACCCAAATGATTTTGCATTACAATTTTAAAACAAATGTCAAACTTAGATGACTATTGGATGCTGTCATTCATCCCATTGTAGTATTTGGTTATGGGATGGTGATGAGAAAAACAGTGATTTCAAAAAATAATGACTAAATAAGTCAAAAACAAACAAATTAATTAAAGAAAATGAGCTAAGAACAACTACCCAGAGGTCATAAGTATTACATGTATAGTGTCTAAATTATGAAAATGAGTATTAAATATAAAACAGCTTGTCAGTAATTAAGAATCAGTAGATGAGTTTGAGCAATTGGTTCAATTTATACATCTCAAATGTTCAATTTATTTATGTAATTTCATCAGTGTTTTTTCTATAGTATGGAAAGAAAATGCATAGCTGCACCCTAAATGACAAATAACTGACTACTAGTCCTGATGCTACAGAAGATGGCGGGTTGGAGGAGAAGACAGATTAAGCAATGCCTCCTTACATCTTCCAGGAAAATGCAGAGAGGTGTACTATCACACTTGTGGTGATAAGTTTATCACAGCTGCATTATATTCTCATCTAGATTGTATACAGTCAAGCACACCATGAGTTATTAAGTCATGTAGAAAAAAACTGACCATTAACAACAAATACAGTTATGCAAGTAGCTGACACTGTCTACCTTGTGCAATCACTTATCCCAGCTGCTCACTCCTACCCCACCACACCATCACTGGGGATAATAACATCACTAGAGGTATAGTACCAGAAGTTAATTCTGAAGATAAAGGCAGGACAACTAGCAGTTTACTATGAATTGTGGCATATGAGGGCAAAAGGGAAAAACAAAACATGATTTGATTTACTTAACAGTTTAAAAAAGAAAAAAAATGGCAACAAGTAAAGATATACCATAGTGAATGTGTTTGTACTGCTTTGAACATTATATACTTTATTTATATTTTCTAAATATTTAACATCTGTAGTAATCTTTACTTAGAAATTAACCTTTAATATGGTAAACAATTTTACACATATTAAATAGATTCAACCTGTAGTAAATGTTTTGATAAAAATATAAACTTGTTTTTTGTGTATTGAAACAAAAGAAAAAAAAATGTAGAAGTTCAATGTGGAGTATTAATACAATCGGTTATGAGCTTTTCACACACATCTGTGAGATATCATGCTTTTTTAAATATTCCAATTCTGTGGTTCCTTGTTGAGAAGATACTAGGGTTTACTACAAGGCTGAAGTCAAATTTCAGGCAGAATATCACCTCTGGTGCTATGTGGACCCAATAGTGCTATGGAGGTATACTCACATTTAGAGACACCATAAAGCCACATGAGGCCATATCTCACTAGTAGTCCATTATCATTTATCTGAAACAGTAAGACGCTGTCCGGTTCGATTCTCAGCTAGAGCGTCTTCTGCGTGGAGAGATGCGTGAATGGGTGTACCTTTGTTGAAGGTTGTGCATCAGGGCTGGTAACTCGGTACGTAAAAATCAACTACCAATCATTAGCGAACCAGAATTCCACTGTGGTGAACACTAAAAGCCGAAAGACACATTCAAATACTGCCCAGTCAGAAGTAGATATGGCACACAGTTATGCAGACACATGGGGCTAGATTCCAAATGAGCTACTCTCAGTGTATATCTGTCCTGATTCAGTGTAAGTGACTCTATAAACAAGTTTTCTCCAGGGGCCAAATTGCAAAAGACCTGCTCTCAGTGTAAGCAGTCACTTACACTGAGACCAAGTCTTTAGGAATCATGCCCCTAATAACTCAAATGCACACATGCATACACACGCACATACACACATACAGACATATATAGAAACACACACACACACACATACCCCCACTCATGAACACTTATACATGCATCCAGAGAGTCACACACACATACTTAAAGACATACAGCATGTCCCTTTATAAACACACACACACATATACACACACTCAAAAAAGCACATAAATTCACGCAAACAACACAGACACACACAAACACATACAGATGCTTGCATACATATATACACATGCACACAACCAAACACACACACACACACACACACACACACACACACACACACACACACACACACACATGCACTCAGTTTTTTTGTACTTATGAAACAGCCTGACTCCTGGCATTGTTTTGCAATATCTAAGAAAGAGCCTTACTCCTGGCATAAAACAAAATGGGTGTACACCATCAAAAGATGAAGTACACTTATTTCACTTTTTTCCCCAAATATCACAATAGAACAATAATTCTTCTGCTATATGCAATATTATTAAAAAACACTGGAAAATAATATGATCAGATGCCAAATGTAAGGAGACATTGGGTGAAGTGCTACAATTTACTTTTAAAAATCAGAAATGTCTAAAGAGACTGTTCTGTTATAAATATAACAGAGTTGTTAATAATGGGAATGAACATTTAGAGAATGCTATTTCAGGGACCTTTCCTTGTTGTAAATGTACTATGTGTTCTTATGTAAGTAATGATGATATGTATGTACACCCTGTGACTGGACATGTCTATGCGCTTAAGGTATATGCTGACTGCAATACAATGAATGTTGTGTATTTAGCTTCCTGTGAGCTCTGCAGAATGTTTATGTGGGCAAGACCATTAGGTGTTTGAGAGATCCGATACGTGAGCATCTTTACATTATCCAGAGAAATTATAGCAAAAATGCTCTTGCAAAACATGTTACCCAGATGGGAAATCATCATCATTTTACATTTTCAGTATTAGAGATTTGTCAGCCTAATGTTAGAGATGATATAACAACTAGGACTGAATGTCAAGAGGTGAAACGGATGTTACTTTTGCAAGCTACAGGGACAAAGGGGTTAAATGAGTTAATCCCCCTTAAACCTATTTTAGAGTCACATGATCTGCAGCACTAATTGACTGTATTATTTAAATTGTAACTGCTATTATTGTGTAGATCTGAAGAAGTACTTTGTTATGTACGAAAGCGCTAATTTTTTATTTTATTTTATGTATTGAATCAGTGCGTTTTATTGGACTTATTAAATTTTCTTGCACTATTGCAGTTTGGTTTACGTTGATACAAAATATTTTTCCTGCAACCGGACTTTGCTCCTTTACCTTGTTTTATTTGACTCTATAACCAGGTTTTCTCCAGGGACCAAATTGCAAAAGACCTGCTCTTAGTGTAAGCAGTCACTTACACTGAGACCAAGTCTTTAGGAATCACGCCCCTAATAATTCAAATGCACACATGCATACACATGCACATACACACATACAGACATATATAGAAACACACACACACACATACCCCCACTCATGAACACTCATACATACATCCAGAGAGTCACACACAGACTTAAAGACATACAGCATGTCCCTTTATAAACACACATGCACATATACACAAACACTCAAAAAAGCACATAAATTCACACAAACAACACAGACACACACACACATACAGATGCTTGCATACATATATACACATGCACACACACACACACACACACACACACACACACACACACACACACACACACACACTCAGTTTTTCAGTACTTATGAAACAGCCTCACTCCTGGCATTGTTTTCCAATATCTAAGAAACAGCCTTACTCCTGGCATAGAACAAAATAGGTGTACACCATCAAAAGATGAAGTACACTTATTTTACTTTGTTCCTCAAATATCACAATAGATCAAATTGCTCTACAACTCTACTCCAATCCTGGCCAAAAGTTCCAAAGAAGCAGATATCACCAATTCACATTAGCCATGACCCTCAATTGACACATTTGCTTGCATCCTTTTCTGACAATAGCTGTGTATTGCTTTGAATTGGAGCCTTCTTACTGTAGTAGCAGTATATTGGTCTATCAATCAGGAACCCTTATTGCTCTGAGTAAAGTTTGCCGAAACAGATACGCACACTGTGGTATAGATTTCTAAATACTGGTCCAAGTCATTCCTATTTTCAAAGCTAGCAAATTAAAAATTTGAATATAGGAAAATGAGTGCATGAAAATCGGGATTTCTTCTCCTATAGAAATATTTTTTCTGACTTTTTCTTGTATTAGTTTAAAAATGGGATTTATTTTATATGCTATACATTTCAATTAATTTCAGTTTGATTTGTTTATTATTAGCAGTTGTGGGGGGGGCGGCATTATGTTCACTTTTATGCTTGCTTCAATGTTATGACTTTGTCTTTAGAATGTCATAAATTCTCCACGCTGCATCCACTGTAAACACGTATTGATATTTCCCTCCAGCGTGACAAAAACGAATGATAAGGCATGTTGACTTTAATAATTGCATTGATTGGTTTGAATTCCCATTGCAGTTTTTGTAAAAATGTCACTAATTATTATATATGACATTTAAAGTCTGACTGTTTCAGCTTGTTGCTATGTCACATCATTGAGCATAATAGACAGTGTTACTTTCAGCAGCTTCTGTATACATCCACATATGCTTTGCCTCCTATAAAACAATGAGTTTAAGAAGTTATTTCACAAATTTGTGTTTTTTCCAAATTTTATTTACCTGTTAATAAGACGGACCCAATGGACACAAGTGATACAAGCATGTCTAGTTAAAGTCAATTGATCACAGTCACACAGTAAACATATGGAAACTAAACAAAAAAAAAAAAAAAAAAACCTGGACTACAGCAACTGGCTTTTTAACAGAAGACAGTCTTAATCATCTGAAATAAATATCAGTTGTTTTGTGCATTGCTCAAAAAATTATTTTGGACAACAGACAAAGGCATATAAAAACTGCTACCTTTCTTTAATGCATGAACAACAACAACAGAATGGTACAGTTGGGGACTCGGTACTCTTGAGTGAAATTGCTCATAATTTCTGAGATGTTGATACCATAAAATTACAAGACCATGATCTTCAAATTGTAGGGCAAAAATCTATTTCAATTGTAGAATGCTTTCTTTCATGTTGCTTTTCTTTGAGCTGTGAATTTAATGTCAAATACATTGGGGGTAATTTAATAAAGCCTACATGGACTTATTTGCTGGGAAGGCATAGTGGCGCGGTGCTTACACAGAAGTAAGCTGATGAGCGATCCAGTAAAGAGAGCCAAGGGGCATGCACTAGTGTGTGAACACAGACATATCTATGCCATACAAATCCCCTCATAAGCAGGTGAAATGCATGTAAATGAGGCAAGTAGAGCGATCCAGCAAGCAGATAGGCAGTTGTGCAGACCATGTGATGGTGTCTGTAATGTACACAGAAAAATTTTGTGTACAGGAAGTAAAAATTACATCAGGGGCTGTAAAATTGGAGATACAGTGGCAGAAATATAGAGGATACAGATATGTACAAATGTAACCACTGTGTGTCCAAAATTTTATGGAAAAATAATATAAAATATGTATTTTTTTTATTATCCCGTGTATGTTTGCATGGCACACTGCAGTGCGCAAACATGCAATTATGACAAAAAAAAATTAAAAAATATTGTAAGAACCAGAATTTCTGAGTGTGTAACAATAATCCATTAAAGTACCCTTTGTGGAGTACATACAATGTAAGACTGCTGTGGTTGGTAAAGAGGTAGGGCCTGAATCCATGTAATAACAGATACTGTGTACGGATCTGTATGCAAATGAGCTGGGGTTACTGAATAGCACAAATAGGTATCTGTTTCCACAGATCCCATCCATGTAGGCACAAAACCATGTTGGTGTCCACAGAAGAGGTAGCTGAAATCAAAAGGGAGTGTGTCTGCAAACTTGTAAGCTCATTGGCGCTCAGTGGCAACCCTGCTCAGCAGGGGGGGTGTCTGGTGACTGCTAAGCTTTTTTTCCTTAGGGGCACATGTTTCAGTGGGCTTGAGCATATTTGAGCATGTTTGCATGGTGTGCAGCTGTACTGAGCATGACATGCCATGAGGGTGTGTCTACAGACTGCTGAGCTTTGTTTATCTTTGCAGCACGGGTTTGTACAGCGCACCACAGTGCTCAGCAAGGAAGGCTGTCAAAAAAAAAGATATGAATGACTGGTGAGCCTTGTTTCACTTACTCTGGTGTCATTGACCACCTTAATGATGTACTTGGCAGGTGGAATGCATCATAGCTAGCCAATTACACAGAGTACACCTACAGCAGAGCACTATAAAGTATATATACACCCTATAAACTGATTTTCCCCCATATTTTGCACCATTGGAGTACAGACTTGGGAAATTCTACCTACAGAATGCTAGGGGGAGCTGCAGGTCTGCTACATATGTATGTGCTATATGCTGAGGTCAATGCGGCTGCTGATGTTGACCAAAGACCTAGACTGAGAAGGAGAAGAATGTTCAGGCCCAGGGTAACCTACCAGGAACTACATGAGCTGGAGATTATAGAGTGCTACATGGTGGACAGAGACATACAAAAACCAAACAGTGAGCTCTGCTGCCCTCAACACAGACCCAGAGACAATAGAAGAGAACCCATCCCAGTGGAAACAAAGGTATGTGTAGCCCAAAGGATAGTAGCTAAAGGTACTTCCCAAAGACCAACGGGGGACATGATGGGGGTCTCACAGGCATCTGCTTCCAGGGTACTCCACCAGTTCTTGGATGCCATGCTACCACATGCCAGTGAGCACATTTATTTTCTACACACCCCTAAGGAGAGGGCCAGCAGTATGTGGTAGTTCTACCATATAGCACACTACCCTGAGGTACTGAGTGCCATAGATTGAACTCATGTACACATCAAGGCACCACCCAGTAAAGAGGATAGAATCTACATCAACCACAAGGGGTATCCCTCCATAAATTGCCAGGTCATGTGTAATGCCCAGAGCATTATCTTGAATGTGTGTACTGGCAGCACAGGCAGTTATCACAACTCCCATATATGACACACATCACAGCTGTATCAGATGTTTGCTAGGCAATTACATCCAAAATGGACATTCACTTGGGGATGCTGGCTATGCATTGGAACCGTGGATGATGACACCCATCAGGAATGTATACACACACACACACACACACACACACACACACACACACACACACACACCGAAGAACCCCATAATGAAGTGCAAGCAACAAACCAGGAACATCATAGAGCATGTGTTTGTGCTGTTGAAGTCACGGTTCCAGTGCCTTGATATATCTGGTGGAGCCTTGCAATACTGTCCAGCCGCAAGTGCACAGATGTTCACAGTATGTGCCCTGCTACACAATATGATCCTGTAAAATCAGCTGCAGGAGGAGCAACAAAGGGAAGGGATACACAGTCCCCCACTACTGCCTAAGTCATCACAGCCACACCCACAAGGGGACTCAGAAGAGAAACTCCCTGAAGCTGTCCTTGTAGGCAGACGTAGGCATGCCCAATATGCTCTGGCCTTAGCCAAGAGACAAAGCATAGCACATGCACTGACAACCTAGGGCCCTAGGGACTGACATAGTACTCTTACTAGCATACATATCAGTAAAAAGTGATGTCAGACAGTCATTTTGCACCCCATGAGTAACCTAGCAGGTGGATAGTTTCACAGCAGGGTACAATAGGTCAGATCAGCTGCAGGAAGTAAAAGCCAACAGTTAAATGTGTCACTAGGTAGAACAAGTCAGCAACTGATGTACAGTATAGCACTGGGAAACCACAAATGTATGAGGAACACAGCAGAAATATGGGGTGAAATGCTGGACATTCTGCAAAAAATGTACAGGGAGAGGTATGCAGACTGTCACCCAGTGTGTGGTGTTTCACCATGGACCCCAGTCACATTATACCTCTCAACCTCTGACAGCAGGAAATCTGTTGAAATAAAGTGAATAAAAGTGGGACCAAGGCCCACAACTTGAGACAGGTTTTAAATAATTTCTGCTACAAACGTAGAGTGTGGATAGAAGAACAGGTTCTGCATTTGCATGACTCTCCTGGAGTGCATGGAGTCTGAAACTCAAATATCTGTCAGTATTAATTTACTTAAATCTTGAGTGATTTGTCACTATTTAGCCAGAAAACAGCAATGTTATGTGAAATGTCCAAAATATGCAGCAAGAGTCTGGAAAGTCTGTGAAGCTCTCTACAGTTCTGAAGTTTGAGTCACATATTAAGATCAGCAAACAGCCGGCGGAATGACTTGGACAATATCAGGCAACTGCAGAACTGTGATAACTGGTGCAGCAGCCAATGGTCTGTGGCACACAATAATCCTGGACTGGAGTACAAGTAGCTCTGGCCTGGAGTCACCTTGTAAGTACTGACAATAACACTGGGCATACTCCTACACTAAGCTGACTTGGGCCAAGTCTGTTGCCTCGACCACCTAAAGACCTGCTATTTGAAAATATGCCTGTACAGACATACAGCTACATATACATATTTGTCTCTCCCTATCCCCCTTACACTTGAGTAGTGAATCAGTATGCCACACACACACACACACACAAATATATATATATATATATATATATATATATATGTAGATATGTATATATATATATATATATATATATATATATATATATATATATATATATATACATATCTATATATATATATATATATATATATATATATATATAACACGATGTATATATAGCTATATAAAGTACAATGATACATTGACTCCCCACATACTTCTACAGAACACATTTACATTGCTGACACACACAACTACATTTTTGGAGACAACCCTGTTATACACATTGATATAGTTATGGGTGGGGATGTACAAATGTTCCCACATACCCCTGGATGCTGGGGTTATCTGCACATACACAGCACAGCAGCTGTCGGATGGCACCAGACCAAGGCCACAACAGTACATAATCCACTCAGTCACAGAGCCCTGATCCTGCGGGCTGTCACCCTGCAGACAGACACAGGTACAGAGGTGGTGTAATGTACAATGGGTGCAACAGGTGCAACACAGTCCAAGGACTGTGTTGCACCCATTGTACAAAGGTGGTGTAATGTACAATGGGTGCAACACAGTCCTTGGACAAGCCATATTGTCCATGGCCACATATTTGCCTATCAAACTGCAAACAGCCACATATGGCCAGAATGGTAAGTGTACACACATAGCAGGGATATTACCAGGTATCCCACCCCTAGGACACTAGATATAATAACAGTACCAAGCAGTATCACTCTGCAGGTCACATATGCTCTAACACAAGTTTACTTTGCATACTCCACAAGTCCTGTGCCTATATGAACATATACAACAGATGCAATCTGAGGTGTATGTGATAGGTCCTGTGAGCTGTAGTGTGTAATGCTAGTTAGGTATAAGTTCTAATCTCACATTTTCTATCTCAGTGGGGGTATCAATATAACCCCTCACAGCACTATGGACATGCTCATATTGGCTGTCTCTGTGCAATGGTATACATTTTATGGCCCTCTCACCGGCTGCTGGTCTTTAAATTCCCTCCTCTACAAGGCCTGCGAATGTCATCCACCTTAAGAGCACTGGCTGAATATCTAACAGCAGATGAACTCCATGGCACATGCGATAAGTACTGCAAGCTATAGTGTGCAATATGAGATAGTTAAGAGCTCTAATCTCACATCATCCAACTCTGTGTGTACATGTGAATATATCTCCATGCAGCGTGTCAGATGGGCTATCTCTATACAATAGTTATGCATTTTATTTTTATTTTATTTATTTTTATTTTACATTTGTTGACCGGGCTAGTCTAGCTGGATATGTGTCCTTTTTCAGTAGAGGCCCGGGGAGAAAAGCTCCAACATAATGAGAGGACAACAATACATTTACATTCAGAGAAAATAGTATTAACATAAGTATTAAAGGAGACAGCAGGCAATACATGTTACTTATTTAACATTCATATGAGAAGGAGATTAGTTTCAAAACATGGTTGCATAGAGAAGCCGAGAGGTTGAAGATTATGATCTCTAAAAAGATGAAGAGAATAGGGTGGTAGTTGGTTTGTCGGGTTTCGCCTGGTTTAGGACAAGGACATAACCAGCGTGATTTTAGGAATTCTTTGAGATTATTTTTGAATTGATTAAGCGAGGTCATAAGTCTTAGGTTGTTTGGAAGGGAATTCCAAGGTTTTCCTATGGAGTTGGCATAGAGAGCATCTCCACCCGAGTTCTTGGATTTAATGGTTTGTATCTGAACACTATTTGCTGATTGAAGGCAGTTTAGGTTAGAGTAGGGGGTTAGTATTTTGCTCAGAGAAGGGGTTCTATCAGGTTGGTTAATTATTTTGAATGCTTCAGTAAGTTGGTTGAGTTTGAGAAGATTGGGCAGTTCCAACCAGCCAAGTTTCTTTAGGTTAAGGCAATGGTGAGTACGGTAAGGTGTTCCTGTTATAAATCTGGCAATGTGATTGTAGGCAACGGAGAGCATGTTAAGTTCATGCTTATTGAGGAAAGATAGCATAGGGGAGGTGTACAGGAGAGTGGAGAGGAGATGAGTGCGGGCAATGGTTAGTTTGGCATGAGGGGTCAAAAAGTTCTTAATACGGTACATTGACCCGAGTTTTTGTTTACTGTCTTAATGGATTTGCTAATGTGTATATCGAATTTAAGCTTGTGGTCGATAGTAACTCCTAATAGTTTGGTGTTGGAGACAGGCTCTATGATGGTGCCGTTGGTGGATTTTACATGGAAGGGCATATTGTTAGGAATTGGAAGTTCATTTCCTAGGGGAGTGGATACTGAGGGGAAAAATAGCAGCAGCTTGGTTTTTGCTGGATTAAGTAGGAGTTTCAATTCAGAGAACCATTTTTCGACTTTAGCAAAACAGTGTTGGGGTTTTGCTTGGAGTTGTGGGAGAGAGACGTCAGAACAGATCAGGGTAGAGTCATCTGCATATTGGATGCAGGTGGCTTTAGGTATGACTGAGTGAAGATTATTAATGAAGACGGAGAAGAGAAGGGGACCAAGTATGGAGCCCTGAGGGACGCCAATGGTGTTGGGGAGCAGGTCAGATAGCCTGTTTTGCCATTGGACAGCTTGTTGCCTACCAGTGAGGTAAGCATTGAACCAACTTAGGGCTAGGTTGTCAAGATGTAAGCTTTCCAGGGTTTGGAGCAGAAGCTGGTGGTTGACCATGTCGAAGGCTTTCGATAGGTCAAGAAAGAGAGCAGAGGATACGAGTTTATTGTTGCGGTTGTTGTTGACTGAGTCAACAAAGGAGAGGAGAGCAGTGGTAGTACTATGATAGGGGCGAAAGCCATGTTGGGAATTGGACAAAAGACTGTTAAGGGTTAGGTAGTTTAGGAGTTGCTTGTGAACACACAGCTCCATGATTTTAGCTATTGGAGACAGAATTGCTATCGGTCTGTAGTTGGATGTTTCCGTGGAGGTGCCTCCTTTATGAAGAGGGATGATATATGAAATTTTCCAAATAGATGGGATGGTAGCTTCATTTATAGTTCTGTTAATCAAGATTGACATGGGATAGGCGATAGCGTCTGACGCAGTTTGTAGGTATTCCGCTGGGAGGTGATCCACCGCTAGGGTGGTTGGTTTTAGTTTTTTTAAAAGGGAACGGATATAGTAGGTAGATACTGGTTCTAATTTAAATGAAAGTGGAGCTGAGTCATTAGTGTGATTGAGCGATGAGGAAGTAGTAGTTAGCTGGTTAGCTAGAGACTGTATGGTCTCGGTAAAAAAGGAGTTGAAGGAGTTGGCAATTTCTACTGGATCTTTCCCAATACGTTTCTCAGGGGTGGGGGTGGTAGATTTACCAGGAAGAAGGAGGTTATTGAATCCAGCCCAGAACTTCTTTGGGTTATTCTGGTGTTTGTCCTGGAGGTGGCAGAAATGCTGTTTTTTATCTTGAGTAATGGCTGTTTTAGTAGAGTTTCTAAGCTGTTGGAATTTAATGCGATCTAGGGGAGTTTTAGTAGCTCTCCATTTATCCCAGGCCTGGTCTCGGAGTTTGATTTTAGATTTAGTTTCTCTAGTTAGCCAAGGTGCTATCCGTTCTTTGGATCTGATTTGCCGAATAGGGGCATGAAAGTCAAGTATGTTAAGGAATGTGTCATTAAAGTAAGTAACACTCTCCTGTAGAGGTAGTGTTTTGAGGATGGACCAGTTACAGGACTTGAGTTCTGCAAGGAATTGTTGTACATTAAATTTCTTCTTGTTTCTAACTAGTCTATATGAGGGGGGGTTGTTGATGAGCTTTTATGTTTAATAATATAGGTGATAAGGTGGTCACTGAGGTCATAGGGAAGGGTTCCCGTGCTATAATTGAGTGGATCCTTATTGGTTAGAATCCAGTCGATGGTGCTTTCTTTTTGTTGAGCATTTCCAATTCTGGTTGGAGATAAAATATTTTGGGAGAAACCATGTAAGTTAATAGGATGGGGGTTAATATTAGCGGTGCAGTGAGACCAGTCAATATTGAAGTCCCCGAGTACTATGGTTTCTTGAGGGTAGTTGGTGGTTAGCCAGCTGAGAGTTTGCTCTAAGTTTTCTGTGTTCTTCCCTGGTGGGATATAAATTACTATAAGATTGATGGATTTTTGGGTGTTTAGGCATATCTTTAGGGAAATAAGTTCTATATTAGAGACTTTGGGAGGTTGTAATGAATTCATAATGATATTCAGTGTATTCCTAAACATTACAGCTATTCCTCCTCCCCTTTTATTTCTCCTGTCAGTCCTGAGGATATTATACCCGGGTGGGAGTATCTCTTCATCCTTGGTGGAAGGTTTTAGCCATGTTTCCGATAGGCACATAATGTCAGGGGCATGGGTAGCTAAGATAGCGTGCAGGTTGTGAACTTTGTTATTTAAGCTTCTTAAGTTGAGATGGAATATGAGTAGGGAGTCAGTAGAGATTCGGGCGAGTTTGGAGGGGATGGAGTCTAAGACCTTGGTAGGACCTGGGTTGGGGTGGATGTCGCCGTATGTGGTGATACATTTTTTCAGGTGGTCTAAGAATCTTTGAAGTTTGCATAGCAGTTTAGGATTGGATTTATTGATAGATATCTTAGGGTGATGGAGGGTAAGATGCACCATTTTGGAGCTTAGCTTTTTATCAGGGTATAGAGAAGGTGAGATAGTATGAGAGGAAAGGTTTGGATGGGTGGTAGTGTATCCCTTAGGGAAGGGAATTTCCAACAGAGTTTGGTTTTCATATCTAGTTAAGAAGTAAGGAATAAGTAGGTATATTACTATGAGAGGGGTTATAGTATATGTAATTTTGCCCATGGTGTAATGAGGGAAAGGTTAGTGTGGTGGGAGGGCTGGTAGACTTTTACTTAGTAAAAGAGTAAGGCTGAGAGTGTGGGAGGAGTAGTAGCAAATTGAGGGGCGGTTGTAATTGGTGGAGGGCAGGTGGGAGGGGCTGTTTGACCTAATAAATGTAGAGGTAGTGGGGGCGGGTGAGATATGGGGGCAGGGTGGGGAGCGGAGCAAGCCCAAGCGAAGCGAGGGCGAAGCGGAGCGGGGAATACACCGCCAGGAGTTCGCAGGGTCTCAAAGGCAGCTGGTTGTGAGTACTATTAGACTGTTTTTCAAGCTAATACTTTGCTAGAAATAGCAATTCAATTATTTTGGCAATGCAGCATATGCTACCAGTTAGGGTAGAGGCACTGTCTGGTTCCTGCCAGCGGAACGCTTTCCTGGCTACTTAAATGATAGCAAGATGTAATTTTTACCCTGAATGTCTTTTAAATGGTAGCTCTTTTAATTGAATTTGTATGCTCTGGTCAGTGCATTCGCACCGGGTTGGAGTCCTTTAAACAGCGTTTGGGACCTGGGTGCCACGCGGTGTGTGGTTAAAGTGGGGGGCTTCCTAGGATGAAATAATAGAAAGAGACAGAGTTTTAATGTTAGAGTATTTAGCTTGCTGTGTCTTTAGAGAAATTGTATTGGCACCTTCAATTTCAATGGCTGTACCTCGTTACATAGGGTAAGTAGGCTTAAAAAGAAGTAAATACAGAACACAATTCTGTCGCTAGAAACTCTAAACAGAAAGGTTATTTCAAACTTGTAATGCGTAGTTAGGGCTGTAAGGCACCAGCCAATCTTACCAGCAGTAATATAAATTCACAGGCTAACGCTAGATTTTAGTGTCAGTATGGGTAGCAGAGTCCAAGTTACACTTTTATACACTCCCTCCCCAGACCTTCAACATACTGTTCATGTTCCTACATGAATATAGCATTTGGCTAATGAGTCTTATAAGCGATAACATGCAAACAAAGATAAATATATTTCGCTAAAAACACAGTATTAACCCTTGATACAAGCTTAAACTAGTCAACTATTAGGCTGTGATAAGTAAATGACGCCGTACAGATGCCTACAACATGTGCACTCCCTATCTGCAATGCATAGAAAGTTGCCCTCCCGTACATTAGCATAATTGATGTCTGCCACCACCTACAGATGTATGTGCAGACTACCCAGGTGACATGTATCAAGGGTAGTAGAGTGTGTCACAGGGTATTTTATGCCCATGGACTAGCTGCTGGCCTCACCATTGGCCTCCACTGCAAGGGCAGTGTATTATCAGATAAACAGCGTGGCACCTGCAATAAGTGCTGTGAGCTATATTGTGTAATACTATATAGGCTGGAGTTCTTATCCCACAGTGTCCAACTTGTGTGTGTGTAAATATGTCCCTTGACTACACTAGCGATATGCCCATGTAGCCTACCCCTGTGCATTGGTTATGCATTTTATGGCCCTGTGACTAGCCACTGACCCTAAATTGCCCTCCCGTACATTAGCATAATTGATGTCTGCCACTACCTACAGATGTATGTGCAGACTACCCAGGTGACATGTATCAAGGGTAGTAGAGTGTGTCACAGGGTATTAAAGCATGATGACGCTGACTGCCCCCATTGTCCATGACAGAATGTTCTACACATATGCACCTAGAGAGCCTTGCAGATATACTGGCATTCCATGTTAATGTCTTATCTCTGCTGTGCTGCCTTGCCATCCTGTGCCGGAGTATTGCCGCCATGTGTCCATAGTTGCACCACTCAGACTCATGGACCACCAATATACATCAGGCAACAAAGATACACAACATGTGATGTGTAGTCCTGACACATGCCAGCATGCAGTACCTACAGTGGCCCACAGCAACTGCCATGGCATAACACTACTGCACTACAGAAATGCATGTAAAGGTATATAGTCATCCTGCACATCCGACACATATATGCAGATCCCTGCATTGATGGAATGGATGGCAGGGATACAGAACAGGTATCATCACATGCACAGAGTGTGGTGTGGGGTTTCCGCAGGCCTAGAATGTGCCAAAAAGTTGACAGCATGTGTGTGAGTCAGGAAGGGCTGCTGGTGACATGGGCCATGGAGAGGTGCTGTGTGTGTCTGTAGGTGACCTGCATGTGATAGTGGTGTTAGAGTGTGTGCTTGTACAAAGTCAAGCTCAGTGCTAGCCCTACACATGTGTATGGTGGACAGCTATGGACCGTACAAGGTAGAGTGGAAACTTCACCATCTCCAGTCATGAACATGGGAAATGACTTCTCCATGAGCAGCATGGGCAGCACCATGCCCAAAGTCAGATGCAGTACTAGTACCTGATGGTGACTGCTGTCTGCTTGGCCTGTGTCTCCTATGGGACCACACAGGACCATGTGCCCATGGCCTGCCATGTCATGGTGTGGAGAGCACACATCCCTCTGTAGTGCTGGAGGTACTGCCATGACAGGAATATGAGTGTGCACAGCCACTTGAACTCCCAGCAGATGGTGTTGTTTGCCTACGTCCATGTGTCTGATGCCCAACCCCAACCACATGTTCCAGCACGATGTGTGCTCTAAGATAGACACTGTCTGAGCCCACCATCTGTCCACTACATCAGTGAAATGTTCCATGACATCACCAATGTGGAGGAGGCAGTCACAGATGTCAGATTATGCTGCATCCATAACCCTAAGTATCCATCTGGTATTGCATTCAGCTCATGTATGTGCATCCATGACAACCCAAAACATGTGGCGAGTGACCCTAGATGTGAAACCTGCAACAAGAAGTGGATGGGCAGCAGTCCTCCTTCAAGCATCCCTGTTAATCTGTCTGTGTGGGACCTCACTAGGTCTCTGGCTATGGCCAGTATCTACAGTCACTGATGCCATAGTTTCACATTGTCCTGTACTATGTCACCACCCTCTGACTGTCCAATATCTGTGGCCTCTGGTGACCGGTTATGTGTGGGCATACTGACTGTGTGCAGGGACAAATGGGGGCAGAACAGAGATGCCAACCTCTGGGACAGATTCTGCTACCGGCAACCCGACCTGTGCCTCACTATGGCCACAACCATCATCATCAGAGTCTGATAAGTCACTGACATCAGGTTGCAAGTAGGACAGACTCCATCCCCCCCTGTTCACCTGTGAGAAGCAAGACAAAAGCAGTACATTACCCCCTGCACTATTATGTATGGTAATCCACACAGACTCATACAAATGTGAATCCACAACTCTATTACATGTCCCACATCTTCTCATCTCTGATCCCATGCACAACACACACACTCACAACGACAACCCAGGCCCTGTATAACATGCATGTCACCTACATCCAGACAATGTTGCCAGTTCAATACACCTGTGAGGTATGCAATGCGACAGTGTACGTGAAAGAACTACACATAAAACCCAGTACACCTATCTTGACAATGATATGCCATTTGTAGTAGCACTGCCTCAGGTAAATACCTTCTCCCTATTGTGTTTGAATGGGCATCTTGGAGTAATTGTCTCATTTATAGCAGGCTGCATAGTTCATCATAACTAGAAATGCAAACATGTTAATGTTTGTACAAATACACACCTGTCATTCCCTAGGCTATGCACTGTAGTTAAATGCTCCAAAATGGAACATACAATTATTGTACTGTAGCTAAGCACAACAGTTGTGCAAAAGGCAAAATGGCAGCCCTTAACATTCATAGGGTATATCTGATCTGGCAAAACAACAGCATCACACTTAACAGGTACAGGACCGCAAACTCTGGCCACACCTGACATATCTGTGAAAAGGTGAGGGAGAGGTGTTGTCAGCAATGCAAAATGCTGCAATGTTACAGGGTAAGATGTGCATATAGCCACATGTACAGTAGCTAATGTGATACTGGCTATATCAGTGACATTCTGAGTAAGTGTGCACAACTGTGGGTAAAAGACAAGCCTCCACCCTGTCCAATTCAGATAGACCTAACACCCATGTACTGGTATGTAGAGCCTGTCACAGTAACTGCTAATGCATTATACTGGTGAACACAGTCAACTTACCTGGATGCTCTTCTGATGTGGACACTTTGCCACCCACCTCCAGGGTGTATGGCATGATGGTTGGCTGAGAGCTGTGGGTTGATCCTAGGTTTGCCAGGAATTACTCTGTGGCTGAGAGTGGTTGGTCTTTTGCAGGCCCTCCACTGGTGGCAGTTTGATCCCTGGCAACAGCAGCTGCCCTTTGACATGCGGCATTGACCATGTCTGTGGCCTGATGTCAGGCCAGTTCATAGGGCCTGTCCTGTTGGCCAATATCATGAACAGCCCTCACAAGGTCAGCCCACAATGCTGCTCACTGTTCATGATTGTGGCAAACCCTTGACAACAGAATGTGATGGCTGAGTCTGAGGGCATCCAGTATAGCATCATTTTTTTTTTGCAAATGAAAAAGGAGAATGTCTCCATTACTACATTTTCCCTGCAAGACAACAAGGGAGGAACACATTACAGGACCAGATACATGGATGTCCACTATGTACAGACCCAATACATCCATAATGGCCTGGACTATCCACTGGTCCCTCACACATCATACCACACAGTTTGGTGACACACTACATGTGTAGCTATCATCAAGATAGTAGCACAACTGGGTAATCTCCCTGTGTGTTCTAACAGATTCTGCTGTATGTCTCTACAGACATCACTGCAGTGTACTGTGGTGTGTCCCCTACAGGCAAATCCCCACTAATCTGTGACATAGCCACTGCCGGACAACTAGCAGTGTGTTGTTCCAACAACTATATGGGGACAGTCCAGCCACACCAGTGTGCTAGAATGACAGGCAGCAATGCAAACCTGCTGTAGTATATGTTCCCTGTAGGCATCATACCCTCAACTATGCAAATGTTTAAAGAATGTCACCATGTTTGCTTTATAACTGTGGTCATTCTTGCACAAATGTGTGCATGTCTGACAAATGGGTTGTTCACTGATTGTTTGTTGCTGTCAGAAAACTGAAACAGAATCTATCACCCGTCAGAGCCCTCAGACAACATTTATTCTACAGTAATATCTGTTACTCTAATCTCATTACTTTATATGGCCAATATGTATACTCTGTCACTGAGTTTGGGCCTTTGTCCAGCATTACATATGGCTTTGTCTTGATTTCTTACTGTAGGAGATTGAGAGGTATGTTAGCCATAGCTCTCAGGCAGACAGGGACTTAGCCAGAGTACATCAGGGTCATTCAGGGACACTCGCACAATGTTAGTACTATTTATGTGTAACACTGACAGACTGAGAGGAGGTGAATCACAGTACATCATTTGATGTTACAGAATGTACAAACTTAGTTATTATCACTATATGTCTTATGTGTAATCCACTATCTTTACTACAACAGCCGACCATTGCAGGAGGGATTCACAGGGACAGAGCTGAGATGTGATTTAAAGCAGGGACAATTGAGAGGCATGCCTGTAGGTGTTGGACAGTAGAGTATCACTGACAGGTCACTATCTTAGAGCTAAGAAAAGCCTACTGCTTTAATCCCTATTCCCCATATCTCCATCCTCCCATCTGCATCCCTTTTTATGGGGAAATGTGGTACATACCTGGTAGACTGATGTATTCCTTTTATTGAAGTGTTATTCTGCAAGTGCTTTGCACATACGCTGTCTGTGTGAGTAAAACCACATACAGACCTGTTCCCCATAAGAAATGCTTGCCTTTTGTGGGTAATGCTCATTAACAGGTAATTGCCTGTGTACCAACCTCTGCTAATTGTATCCAAAGCAGCTAAATTGCACTATCATTAGCTAATGACATGGCATCAAATTGCAATATATATATATAAGGCCTTCATGTAGACCTTGGCCCCTTTCTTAGTTGTTAAGATGAACATTACTGAGGTGTGGAGACTACAGCATCACAGAGGGTAAGTACAAACACTGTCCACTCTAGAGATGTATGAAGTATGTACACAGTTTTGCCTCATATGTTTGGTCAGTGTCCCATGACAGTATGGTAATCTGGCAGGTCAATGGCAAACATTGTGGGTTGAGGTCAGAAACGGGAAAGACATGTGAGTGTCACACTTCATAACCAACAGAATATGCATGGTAATGCATTACTTGCTATTCTATAAACTTACTATTATTGTAGGGGCAAACTGTGAAACATTTATCTATCTCTGGGCCTTTGCCCCCCCATTTATGTATGGTTGTGTCTGGATCCCTTGTTATAGGGCGTTGGGAGTTATGGTTGGTCTGTAGCAGCTACCTGAGCATACATTTGTGTATGCTCCAGGCTGCAGCTGCTAGGATACGATGGGGGGGTGTGAACACTTTGGAGGCTTGCAAGCTGTATGTGTAACTGTGGCAGCTGTGGTAGCTGTGGCAGCTCTGTCATTACAGCAGAGCTATGGTAAAGGTACTCATTACTGTCCAATTGAGACATGTTCTTAAGGTACATTTGTTATGCAACAGTCCCAATAGCAGATTAGTAGGCAAGATATAGTAGGGTTATATGAATATGTGCAGTGTGTCCCTATCTGCAGGCCTATGACTTGCAAAACTGGGTAGCTGATAATTCAGTAGCAGTCACCTATGGGGATTAAAATTGCATGAATCAGTTATTATATGCTATGTTCACAACAATGTAATTAAAGTGCAACACACTGCTTTCAAACACAGGATTGTGTGTGGTAAAATGTTCTATATGCAAGACATTTAACAGTCTGAGTCAGTTCTGCAGCAGGTGTATTTGCAAAATATATGTGCTGATATACATGCATGACACACATTGTCTGCATCCCTCAGTATGTGCATAGTGTTCAAAGGCAGTTGTTGTTCAGCAGGGTTCCATTTGAACATATGTACTTTGCCACTGACACATTAACAGGTGTGTTTGAAGATGTTGCAGATAAAATGGAACATTTACCTGCTATCCCAGGCCTCATGTACTGCCATTATTATTTATTTGGCTGTCTACTGATGTATTTATACATCAGATTCCCAGGTACACTCTCATTTGTCACATTAGGTTTGATTTCACTCTGTCAGTGGCAATCAGTATGTATTGCTGGAAATACCTTCTTTAGTTAAGAACTGTGTGACCTAGTGGATTAGTGCAACAGGCTGTAATTGATAGGGGCCTGGGCTCAAGACTTGGAAGGGTGATTGTTTTGTACATGTGCCTCATACTGTTAGAAACACATAAGATCACTAAGGCACATTAAAGCACTTTTAATTGGGTTTGCATGACTCACCACATCATGGTGCACCATTTAGCTGAGTGCAAACCCGTGCTAAAAATTTAAAAAGAAAAGAAAAGAAAAATGGGGTGATAGGCCAGTAGTGCAATGGGGGCAAGCAGGGGGAAAAACATACTGAAAGGCAGTTAGGGATAGGCAGGACAGGTGTAGGGAAGGACCATAGCTTTCCATTTCTTGAACAGTAAGAGCTGTGCAGTTTGACGGATTTTGTGTATGAATTTAGACTCTCAAACTCCAGAGAGAGAGAGAGAGAGAGAGGTGCGGACAACATAAACCTGTTGTCAAGCCAATTGGACCAAATTAGTTGTGTCCAGTAGACAGGTGTGTGAAATGGAGAGCTATGTATGGTGCAAAAGTTATTTTTGTGGGACAGGTGCCCGTTTTTTTTTTTTTTTTTTTTTAATAAGGAGAGAGTGGAATGTTGGAAAAGGGATATAGGTACATGTGGGAAGGTAGGTTAGGTAGGAGAGGATGCAATTGCAGACAGACAAGACAGTAGACAGCGGCGATGTGTGAGGGAGGTAAACACCTTGGAGAGGGTGGGTGTTGTGGAATCCAAAGTGCATGTGCCTCCAGATTGCAGCAGAGTGACTGAGGTCCTTACCATAGGCTGTTCACACTGTTTCTTTACTGCCTCAAAAGTGGCTGTGCTGGAGGCTGGGCACCAGGGCCAGTGGGCCCCATCAGGTTGTCAAGTCTGCCCTCAGTCCAAGCACAGGGGATGTTCATAGCTGCTATGAACAATCCTGCACACCATGGCTGGGGTGACTACTGCCCTTCTGCTACCGCTCCCAGGAGGGATGGGCCCCATCCCCTGAGGCAGTTCCACCCAAAGGTGGTGAAGGGCAAGCAGAGGTGGTACAACCGGCTTGGGTCCCAGACGTGCTGGCATCTGGTGCCACAGCTGGCTGAAATAGAGTAGGTGCATCAGCAGGAACCTTTCTACCCTGACATGCTGTGGTTACGGGAGGTGAAGTAATACTTATGCTTCATAAGGTTATAATACGTTAGTTATAAACAAAACCATTGTTAGTAATAACAGCATACCAGAACTATGGAAATAAATCCATTACATTTCAAAGTATATTATGTGAAACACAACAATGAATAACAGAACTGTCAGTATATTAACAGCATGCCAGTAACAGTTACTGGATATGGCAACACGATAGGTAATTCAACAGGATGTGTTAATATGCAACCATTGTAATCCATAACCGGAATAAAACATGTGCCCCAAAATAAAGTTTATGGAACAACATATGTTAATAGTAAACCATAACAAATGCATAACAATAATAAATATTTGAAGATAAGGGGTGGGGAGAGAGAAATGCAGTCCATGAATACCATTATAGGCAATATAATTGACAACAATACTGCTATCTACTCTACAGCTCTGTCCTTCATTTATTTGTAAAAGTGCCCTATAACTGCTGTAGCATGTACATACCTCTCAAGCGTGTCTGCATAGGACAGTATGCGGCAAAGAATAACAACTGCAGGTACACAACTACACAGAACACTTGCACATCAGGTGGACCTATATAACTACCAAGGTGTACTATGGGCTGATGTACTGTGACTTTGACATATATATGTGGATAACACATCTGTTGCAGAGGGGATTACACAATTGTAATTACAATTGGTGACAGCGTGACACTTGAGATACATGTATGTGTACAGTACAGACAGTAAACAACTATCATGCCCTGCTTAGCAGGCATGGGGATAGAACCTAATAGCAGTGACTGCAGTGGACATATGCATCAAATGTATTAATTGACTGCAGCAACCTTTAACACATACTCCAGGCATGCAGCCATACTAGAGCTTACACATTTTATTTATTTTATTTTATTCTTATTATACTTATTGCCAGTTTCTTGTGCTGTAGTTTCACATTCTTGGTAATGATTGTAACAGTCTCTGACACGTAAACACACAATGATGTACTCATAATGTGGGCTACCTCACCCATTTACCTGTAGTTCCTGTGGAGAGAATATCTGTAAACATTACGTGACTGATACTGTAATATGTAGGACTACATAGCACTGGATTCAAATCCTGACCTCTGTTTGGCAAACATGTACTTTATGCACAGCATTTAGCAAACTGAGCTACTGAGTCACTGCTGATTAGTGACTGACTGATGGGTTTTGATAAAGTCCAGTATTTTTATGGACAAAGCGCTTACCAGAATACTTTTTGTTGCCTAGGGTTAATAAATACCTATTTGTACAATCACATCAGACTGTTTTTTTTCTTTAGCTTGGCCTCAGTTGTATTACAAGGTGGTTTTACAATTGCTAACTGATATTTGACTAGAGCTCACCTGTCACCAACATATGACCTGCTAATAGTGGTACAGTTTTATACTTTATTACATTGACAGTTGAACACACATGTATGACATTCAAGCATGGCAGACATACTAGGTAAAGTATATATTACCACTTAGAATTCAGGTGTACACATTAAATTGCTAGTGTATTGAAATATCCATGAAGTCAACAACCAGTATCCAATTATGGGTTATTATTTGTAGTATACTACTAGCACTTTGTTATATATGACTGCAGCACTGTAAGTCACAGCCTGAATACTTGTAGCTGACATGCAACGGTGAAAACAAGAAACAATCTTGCTGTACACAATTTACCTTGGTGTTATTGCTATTGCTCCATGTGTCATTGCAGACCAGTTGTCATAAGTGATTTCATACAAAACAATTCTGAACCTACACTTATACCACAACAGACTTTATTAGACATACTTTCATGCAAGTACTGGTAGTATTTTGTGTTTTTGTTGCAGAACAGTTGTAATAATTGATTTTTTGCAAAACAGCTCTATTGCATAACAGACTTTATTAGACATATCTTCATGCAGGTACTGATACCATTTCATGTTTTTATTGCAGAACAGTTTTAATAATGAATTCCTTGCAAAACAGCCCTACTTTCACAAGCATTGCGCAATTGACTTTATTAGTGAAACCTTCAATCGGTTACTGCTATAGTTTCCTGTTTTTCTTGCACAACATTTGTCATTATTATGCAGGTGTTGCAACACAGCTGTAATTACACAGTTATTGCACTACAGACTTTTATTGTATATACTTTATTACGGGTAATGCTTTAGTCTTCCCTGCTTATGGCACTACAGTTGGCAGTATGCTCTTCTTGCATTATAGGTGTAAGTCCACATTCATTGGAATACAGTCTTTACTGTATATACCTAATCACAGCTACTACATTACTCTTTCTTGCTTATTTGACTATAGATAGCAAAATACATCTGTACTCACCACACCCACGGCGTAACCTGGACAAGCACCCAGCATGCGCCTTGATGTTGCGAGCCCTCTCTGCTGCAGCTGTTGGGAGAGAAGTACACCATTATGTATACCAGTTTAGCAGACATTAAAGATAGATATTGGTGAAACACAAGTAATGGTACTTACCTACATGTGGGACATTTCCAGCCTGAAATTCTTGGGCCCAGGTGTCCAAGAGAGCCCCTTCCATCCTTTCAGGTCATCATGGTGGTGATGACACTGCTGAAATGTGTGGGGGAAACCCGTTGCACTGGTTAGGTCCCTTGCCATCTGGTCCCAGGCCGCCACCTTGCACTCTGAGCCCTGGTAACCTCCCTGCATCAGCCTGTCCTCATGTTTGTTTACAAGGAGTCTGACCATGACCTTGGACTCATGAATGCCCTACTGCTGTGCCCAAAAGAGCAAATCCTCTCCAGTGCTTGCTATTGTATCCTTCAGAGACAGAACTACAAAGGATTATGCTGTATTCCTATCTACTGGGCTTAATATAGCCTATTGGGCAATATTTAAAAATACTGTGCATCGCATAGCAGCGGACAAACCAGCTAAGCAGAGCCAAGCAGTGCATAAACACTTTCAGCCATTATTGTGTTTCTGCAGTGCTTAGCAGTGCTTAGCATGTTTTAACAGAGCTTAGCAGAGAGCAGCAGGCCAGTATTTAAAAATAATTTGCATAATTTCTATTTAGAACAAAAATGTTCACTTGCTTCCCATATATTCAAACCCTGCACCTATTGCACATGAGGCCATAAATCTACCCATTTAGCTACATGGATAGCTGGAACTTTGCTGTAGTTTTGCATATATCTCTGCCCTCCCCTAAAGCAGTGTGACAAACCCATACAGCTATGCTTAAACTTGACCTTTAGATAATTAATTAAGACATCCGGTTTCTATTTTTAGATGTCTGATGTCTCGGTGCCACTTAGTACAGCTGGACTCTATGCCATGATTTGTAAAAAAATAAATAAAAAAAATTAAATTACATTGCTATAATCCAATTAGAGAGTGCCGGTAGTGTATTACTCATCTGCAGACAGAGTTAGCAATAGTCTCCCTACACTGATTCAATAACTGTGCATCACAGCTCTAACTTGGCCACATGCCATGATTAATATGCATGTCGCACTGCCGAGGGGGAACAGTGTACATGGACATGGTAACATTCCATGTAGGTTCTATACTATGCCTACATGGAATTTATTAAATCTAGGGTAATGTGTTTAAAAGACTCCTGTGATTGTATTAATTTACAGTTAAGTATAGCAGTAGTTAGGAGAACGGTCTCTTCCAAATTCACTATTCATGTAATGAGAAGTTGGCATTTTTCATGCAGAGAGAGTTGATTACCATTAAGACTAAGCATTCCTGTGTGAGCATTAATCCTTTTAGTTACAATGCAGCATGCTTTCACTATTATATTGGGTTAGGTGAACTACTAATTTATAGTTTCTGCTCATTTAGGTGACAGGAAAGGATAGAGGTCAGGTCATAAAGTCACATGTATTTACTCATTCCCATCATTAGTAGAAATAACAGCTTTACTAACACAGTTACAATCCTTTGCTTTTACTATTGCATATAGAACTTAACCAATGTACTTAAATAAACAGCTTACTTTGGTGCTAATACTTCATGTCAGCAAACTATGTGTCAATGGAAATTAATCTTGGACCTGTATACTGAGCTTCTATAGTATGAATTTGCCTTAGACCATACCAGGGAATGTCACATACTCTAATTTTCTGTTAATGGGTCATCACTATAAGGTGTTAGTCTATGTTTTGTTTTTTTTTAAAATGGCTATGTAAGGCAGGACAGTATCATTGTTGTTCTGCAGCACAAATACATAGATTTCTGAGCCTACTAATGTCACAATTAGTTCTAGTCATATGTGTAATATATATATATATATATATATATATATATATATATATATATATATATATATATATGTGTGAGTCTATGTTGTATTTTCTAAAATATGGCTCATCGAACCATACTTCTGATAACTGACTTCCGCAAAAGTACATTATATCGAAAATGCACTTTTGTGGAAAAATAAAAATAAAAACTAAATTAAAAAAAACACACTAAACACGATTATGCAGGGGGGCAAGCCCCCATGCACCCCCCATAAGGGAGGCTGTGCCCACCACACACCCTCTACTTTAATATTATCATTCCGAGATTACACTACAGTGGGGAAAAGAGAATATTCCCCTATCCCCACTGTACCACGATCTCAATAAGAGTTTGCTTAGTTGTACATCAACACTACACATTGATGCACAACTAACGTTATATGCAAACTGCGTGGTTTTTTTAGGTTTTCTTTAGCGAAAGTGCATTTTCAATAAAATGCCCTTTCCCTAAAGTGGGTCTGTGAAAGTACGGTTTGATGAACCGTACGTTCGATGTAACAACTAAGACTATATGTATATAGTTTTTTTTCTTGCATGTCAAGTTTTTCCATTTGGCTTATCCCTTCCTTTCCACAGTTACACTCCCTGAATTCCCAAATACTCTTCTTACTTGCCTCCTGCTGATATGACCCTATTGCCTAATAAGCCTCCAGATTGCTGAGAAATTCAGCCTTGCAGCAGCATAGCACTAGTGCCTGAGGAGTGAGGGATTTTATGGAGAGTTACAAAATATGGCACCAGTAGCCTTCATATGTCCAGAGCCAATCAGACTCCACAGCCTGTGGAAATTGTGCATGCAATGGCATCATGTTGCCATGCCAGTAGCCATGAGTTAAGTGGACTACCTTCAAGTCTCTTGGTTTCCACCAAAGAGAAAGTAGGCAGCTGTTTCACATGAATATCCACCATGGAATATGATAGCTGTCCATCAACTGTTTCATTCTATTCTCCTTGAAAGCCCTACTCATGACCTGAGCTAGTTCACTGCATAACACAGATCATTGGTGGCACAGGTAGACACCTTGCTCTTCTGCCATCAGGCTGCCTCAGTGGCAAAATAAGATTTCATGCTTGTAGTATTTAGCTCAATAGTAAAGCAAGTAATATGACAGATCAAATGCAGACACTAAATTATTACAAATCATTAATATGCATTCAGTAATAAGGCAATGGAATCATACTGGCACATGCTTTTGTTTTCAGTATCCTATTGGAAGTATTTTAGAAGAGCACTAATGTTGAATTCTCCAGTATTTTTCCAAAATAGGAGGAATTATGAGAATGATTTGTTTACCTTAATTATCTATTTATCTTTGCATTTAGTTTAGTTTGCATTTTTATTTTTGTTCAAATGTAGTTTGAGTATACGTGGATACACAAACAGCCACCCACAATATATATATATATATATATATATATATATATATATATGTATATATATATATATATATATATATATATATATATATATATGTGTGTGTGTGTGTGTTTGTGATGTAAAGTGGGGTTAAGAGACAGTGTGAAATAGAGTGTAGAAAGGAAAAGGAAAATTAGTGGAACAGCATTCATAAAGATTTCAAATAAAAAAATAGAAAAAAATATATTAATAGGTAGAGATAAGAGGATGAGGAAGCTATAGAAAGTGAGAGCATTATTTAATGCAGTAGCATTTCCTTAATGAGGCCATATATTTACTGAAATTTCTGTTAAATGTTTACTTATTATCTGAAGTTTGATTTGAAGGTATTGCCAATGCTTTAATTCAATATATTGCAAAAAGGGAATCACCAAAGTCACTACTGAATTTAATATTTTTGAAGTGGATTGATTGCTGAGATCTAAGATCTATTCTTGCCATATATATTGTGCTATTATTTTTCTTAATGGCATGACATTTGTTAAGGTTGTTTAGTGTTCTAAGCATGATTTTCAGTAGGTAATAATTCAAAGTGTGACAAATCTAGCCATTGTAGTTGCAAGAGAGGTATACATTTCTGCTATAATGCTTATTTACTTTTATTATAGCTTCTTTCAAGTTTGCTCATTGATGCTTTATGGATGTTACTTAATGATGTAATATGCTGGGGAGTAGAAGAGATTAATAAGATTGCATTTGTATTTTCTGTGGAAGGAATTGCTTGATGTTAATACCATGCCAAGTTTTTTTTTTGTTGATTGAATTTCAGTTGTTTTTTCTATGATAACTTCTACTAGCTTTATATACACAATTCCTCTAAATTGAGCTGGATCACTATCAAATGGGGCTGTAATCAAAGTAATGGATGGGAATACCCCCCCCCCACACACACACACACACACACACTCACAAGCACACAAAACCATACCTGTATTCCATTACTTGGTTATCTCTCATCATTTACCACAAAACACTGTTCAGACCTGTTAACACACCTACTATTATTTTTCCCCTACTTTTACAATGACCACAGAGATTTGAATTTAATACTTTTATTTCAAATTTTAACACAACCCCAATAACATCCATTTGATAAGTAAAATAAAACCTTAAACTGGGAACAGACATAGCTTGCAAACAGTAAACTCCTCTTCCCTTGAAACTCACACTTATTGAAACTGCACTTGATTATCCATTAAAATATAAAGCATGTGTCAATACTCGTAGTAAAAAAGCATAAAACGAAGCACTAATTAAAGTCTATGAAATGGGTGCAAGAATTCAAAAGACAAGTATGTAATGCATTTGCTAACAGCTTGGTACAGTCAACTGGATACAGAAGGAGTTCATGTACTTACTCATGTACACTAAGTACCAGACAGACTGTTGTAGTCCAACACAGTACATTTCAAATCTGTATACCTACAAGAAAAAGGAAAAAAAATTGTTTAATTAGGAAACGTATTCAGGGTTAAAATATTGAACGTCCATGGTGGTGCAGTGGTTAGCATTGCTGCCTCACAGCAAGAAGTTCTCTGGTTCAATACTTGGCTGGGGTGCCTTCTGTGTGGAGTCTGCATGTCCTCTCTGTGGTCACGTGGGTTTCCTCTGTGTGCTCCAGTTTCCTCCCAAAGACATGCTGTAGGTGGATTGGATACTCTAAATTGGCCCCTAGGTGTGAGTATGTGCATGCATGTGCCTTCTGTGGAAGGTTGGCTGCTGGGCTGGCAACTTGACACTATAAAAACTTCACTGCCAATCATGAGTGGACAGGTGATCTACTGT